>NC_063203.1:8037916-8052916 GCF_017589495.1 Alosa alosa | reverse complement strand
CAGGAGTGGCCCCTGTGCCTGTCCACCCCCCCAATACCCTGCCTGGGCTCCCTGTCGCCAGCGCCCCTGTCTCTCTCGCACACGCTTTGGCCAGGCACACTGCCCAGGCAGCCTGTAATGAACTGCTTACCAAGCCTGAACTAATCAGCTCTGACTGCTCTCTGTCATCGGCAATTACACAGCAGCCTTCGCACCAGCAAGACAAAAATAAGAGATGGAGAGAGAGAGTGTGAGTGAGTGAGTGTGTGTGTGTGTATGTGTGTCTGTGTGTGTGTGCGATGGAGAATTCTTCTATGGCTACAAATTGAAAAATAATGTGTGTAAGGGATGGGTGAGGAGATAGGGAAGAGGTCCTTCCCATGACGTGAAGTTTTACACTGATGCTGTGGGCAGAAAGAGAAAGAAGAGAGGAGGAATGCAGGCTTATTATGGGATGGAGGATGGGTGTGCTGTGGATGACCTTCTGGGCCTCAGAAACAGCTCAGAACGTGGTGGTTTTGTGCAGCGTTCTGTCTTTGTCTCTGCTGTTATCTGAGAAGAATGTGTGCATGTTTTCTGAGAAAAATGTGTGTATGCATTTCAGGATTTGAATGTATATGGTACTGTATGCCTGTGTCTGGTCATATATATTCGTATCTCTCTTGAATATATGCATATCTCTCTGGGATTTGAATGCACAAAAGATAAGATATGTGCCTGTGTGTGTCTACGTTGGTCCATGAGTACACGTGAGCCCATTTATGAATGCATGTCTATTTGTTTATTCACAAGTGTGTGTGTGTGTCTGTCTTAATGTCCTATTTTGTGACCATATAAATGAGAAATGCGTGTGTGTACTGTATGTGTGTGACATACGTGGACGTGTATGTTTTGGAGGCTGTAAAAATGAACGGTGTATGTTTGTGTTTTGCTGTGCAAATGAGCGCCGTGTATTGGGAGTGTGGGCTGCAGTAATGAAGGGGGAGAGTGCTGGTGTCTCTGGTGGACGTGTGAATTCACAGAGACCCGGCAGCCCCAGCTGTGGGTCTGTCTCTGGCCGCCATGTTTGGCTAGTCAGGGGCACACATCATCAGCAGTCACAACAGCGGCACTCAACGATAGCACTTGTCATCCACTGGACAAACCATACACACACACACACACACACACACACAATTTTTCCACAGTCGTTTGTCTGATGACATTTCCACAATGTACATACAAATGCAGTTATTCACAGTCATACACACACACACACACACTGGCAGACAGATACAAATGCACATGAGCACACACACACACACACACACACACACATACTGGCTCCCTGCTATCACTATCACTGTCCCTCCACAGGGACTCCTGTAGTCAGATAGCAGAGCACGAGGCTTTGCAAAGATATCACACTGCAGTGATCAGGATCAGTTTTAATACAGACTCAGTTCCCCTAGAAAAAAACAACAACCTAGATTCATCTAATCTCAGATTTATTTCCATCCTCCATCCTTTTCTCATCACAATACTTTCTTCCACTGTGTACCACAGAGGGGGAAAAACTAAATAAAAAAAAAACATGTTTGTTTGTTGGTTTTTGTTACTTATAAATATGTTGAGTAGCTCTGTTGCCTCGGCTGCTTTTTAAACTTTTGCACCCAGATGCGGGCGGAAGGCTTGTCTGTGATGCATGATCGGAGGTAATCTGCTCGGCGCGGAGTTCATCGGGAGCATTACTCAGATATGCAGCGTGTCACGCCGAGCCTCCTCCTAATGCGCCGACATGAGAAGCCAGTGGAGACGGATGCACTCTCTCCTCCATGCTCCTGCTGCACGCTGGTGGGGAGGCTCTAATCTGCTCTCTCTCTCTCTCTCTCTCTCTCTCTCTCTCTCTCTCTCTCTCTCTCTTACACGCACACACTTACTTGCTTAGTGGCCATGGTGGATTTCAAGGATATATGACACATGCACATATGCAAAGACACACAGACACACACACATGCTTCCTGGCCCTGATGCATTGCAAAGACATATGACACATGCACATATACACAAAGCCATTCACACACACACATTTCTATTGTGCTGGCTGCTCTGCTTGTGAAGATAGGGACACACTTCTCTAGTATGAATGGTGTGTGCTGTGTTAGGAGACATGTTTGACACAGGAGAGTGTGTGTGTGTGTGTGTGTGTGTCAGGTGATTGCGTATTCCTCTCTCTCCTCTCTCTCTTTGTTCCAGACAGGTCTCCCACACGTTCCCTGGAATTACAGAACAAGAGGTCAGTGCATGGAGGACTCAGCTAATAAGACCCTCGGTTGGATTGTTTACAATGGGGCTCATGGCTGCATATTCATTTTCAGACTGTGTGTGTGTGTGTGAGTGAGAGAGTGAGTGCACATATGGAGGTCTGTCAATGAGTGTTTGAGTGTGTGCCCTTGCTTTAAGGATGGTGTGTATGTCCTTGCTTTAAGGAAAATAAGTGTGTGTGTGTGTGTCGGCCCATACACGATTCATTTGAGATGTCCCGAGAATCAAAGGCCCATCTCCTTTTTAGTGTGCTTCCAGCCATGTTATTCAAAGTAATTAACCTTAATTTGCCAAAAAGACAGAAATCTTTATTAGACCGTTGCCTCTTAACTAGAGCCAAAGCCCACTGAAGTCCGTCTCCCTCAGCTCCTAATGGGGTCTCTACTTAATCAAAATTCATCCATCAGATTTCAATGTTGAATCATATTTTAATTGGAAGTTACAATTCTGGTTAATAGTTTTATAATTCGCAGGCTCTAATAGTCGTACCGCTGGGATCCGCTCCACTTTCTGTGGAATCTGCCGCCCCTCGCTGTGCTGTAGACACTCCCTTCTCCCGATGCTGATACCACACACACACACACACACACACACACACACACACACACACACTCCTGAACCTCCCTGCTGGTCCGAGTGCCGCAGCAAGCCCGTCACAGAGTGTGCCTCTAAATTAGGTCAACCTGTCAGAGAACTCTAGTCGAGCAGACGGAGTGACACATGTCGCCACCCGCTCCCGATACGGATCTGATGGCGCTCTATCTTTAGCATATATGCATCCATGTCGAGGCCATCTGGCAGAGCGGCACTCTATACGGCTGAGATGTCAACAGGGGCAAAAAAACGAGTCTCTTTTTCTTTTTCTCCAGTAGTGACCCACAGACAAAGGGCAAGGTTGCTTGTAAGGTCAACATTGAAAAGACACAGACATACACACACACCACACACATACACACACACACACACACAAAGGAGACAAAACATAACGGTACACAAGCACAACGTTATTATGGTGAAGTGCAGAGCATCCCTCTTCAGGCTCTCCTCCACATCAATAAGAGTAGACAGAAATGTGGGTGACACAGGTTGAGAGCCTATAGACTGTTTACCCACAATGCATTGTACAGTATATAAGGCATCACTGGAATTGTCCACTGTCCAAACATGTCCTTCAGAGGCGCTCCACTATTCATGCACCCCACCCCCACCCCAAGACTCCCTTGAGTTCATGTAATTAAAGGTGATGTTTTTGGTCCTCTGTGTTCCTCTGTGGCACTGAGGCAGCCTGCTGGCTGAAAATGAGGCCTGAATGAGGGGAGGAGCTGTTGTCCTTCACACACCGGGTGTGAGTGTGGCCCCAACTGCATCTCATAACCTCCATGGCACGTGTGTGTGTGTGTGTGTGTGTGTGTGTGTGTGTTTGGTTGGTTGGAATGGCTGATGGGTGCGGCTGAACAGACGAAGAAGGGAGAGGCGCTCACAATGCTTGGAATGAAAAGAGGCCCGCAACACACACACACACACACACACTCCTGAACCTCCCTGCTGGTCCGAGTGCCGCAGCAAGCCCGTCACAGAGTGTGCCTCTAAATTAGGTCAACCTGTCAGAGAACTCTAGTCGAGGCAGGCCGGGAGACACATGTCGCCACCGCTCCGATCTGTGAGGATCTGATGGCTCTATCTTTAGCATATATGCCATCCATGTCGAGGCCATCTGGCAGAAGCGGCACTACTCTATCGGCTGAGATGTCAACAGGGGCAAAAAAACGAGTCTCTTTTTCTTTTTCTCCAGTAGTTATGTCCCACAGACAAAGGGCAAGGTTGCTTGTAAAGGTCAACATTGAAAAGACACAGACATACACACACACCACACACATACACACACACACACACACACAAAGGAGACAAAACATAGGGTACACAAGCACAAGCGTTATTATGGTGAAGTGCAGAGCATCCCTCTTCAGGCTCTCCTCCACATCAATAAGAGTAGACAGAAATGTGGGTGACACAGGTTGAGAGCCTATAGACTGTTTACCCACAATGCATTGTACAGTATATAAGGCATCACTGGAATTGTCCACTGTCCAAACATGTCCTTCAGAGGCGCTCCACTATTCATGCACCCCCACCCCCACCCCCAAGACTCCCGCTTGAGTTCATGTAATTAAAGGTGATGTTTTTTGGTCCTCTGTGTTCCTCTGTGGCACTGAGGCAGCCTGCTGGCTGAAAATGAGGCCTGAATGAGGGAGGAGCTGTTGTCCTTCACACACCGGTATTGAGTGTGGCCCCCAACTGCATCTCATAACCTCCATGGCACGTGTGTGTGTGTGTGTGTGTGTGTGTGTGTGTGTGTGTGTGTTTGGTTGGTTGGAATGGCTGATGGGTGCGGCTGAACAGACGAAGAAGGGAGAGGCGCTCACAATGCTTGGAATGAAAAGAGGCCCGCAACACACACACACACACACACACCCCCTACACCCCTCATGCCCCCCCACCACCACCACCAAAAAATAGAAACAGAGGCATGGGAACTGCAGGACAATGGTCCCTTCAGTGACAAGCCATTCAAAGTGGTGAGAGGTGCGTGCTTGATTATAGGAAAGAGAGGGGGAGAGAGTGTGTGTCAGTCAGAGAGAGAGAGAGAGAGAGAATGAGAAAGACTATCAGGGAGTCAAGGAGGAGGAATGGATAGAGAATGAAAGAGTGAGCGAGTGCAACAGAGAATGAAAGAAAGAGACAGTCAGTGGAAGAGAGCGAGAGAGAGAATGAAAGAAAGAAAGAGACGGTCAGTGGAAGAGAGCGAGAGAGAGAATGAAAGAAAGAAAGAGACGGTCAGTGGAAGAGATAGAGAATGAAAGAAAGAGACAGTAGGAGAGAGAGAGAGAAAGAAGAAAGTGAGCGAGTCTCTCTGGCGGCGTGACAGGAGTCATACAGACAGACTTCTCCAGGCGCCTCCAGCCGTTGCCGTTAGCACGGGTGCCCCCCTTTTGTCCGAGCTCTCCATTCTCCCGCGGTCCTTCTGTGCTGCCGTGATTTGCTATCGATTGGTGGCCCGCAGCCCGGCACAAAGCAGCCGCTCGCAGGGGCCAAGTGTTCAAGGCTGGCATGCGCATACGCACACTCTCTCGCTCACTCACTCATTCTCCCCTCGCTTTGACTTCAGTCCCCCCTTCCACTTAATTACAGAGGTCTTGGATGTGCTGAAGGCCTGTGTGTGTGTGTGTGTGTGTGTGTGTGTGTGGAAAGAAAGACGTGGTCAGTCTTGTAAAGTGCGATGACAGCGGTGGCAGTGAGTAGTTTGCGTTTGAGCCAGTCACCAGTCTCCAGGCTATGGTGCCATGTTGCCCCATGCCATGGCTCTCCCTCCTGGGCAGAGGGTCCAGGAGGCTGGGTGGACAGAGACACTTGGGCTGAGCTCCTCGTCATGCTGTGTAAGATGTGGAAAATGAACTGCTGTCTGATGTGTGTGTGTATTGCTTGTTGTGTGTATCCACGCATAGTTGTAGGCACATACAGTACTGCTTTTTACATTTTATGTATAAAGGTGTGTGCGTGTGTTTGTGTCATGCCTGTGTTGTATGAGCTTATTTGAGTTCTTATACAATAGTAGCCTGGTTTGTATGTGTATGTTTACAGGGTCATGTGTGTGTATGTGTTTTCCTCCTGACCCCCACTGGTGAAGGAATAGTAGCATAGCCTCTATTTCTCTCTCTCTCTCTCTCTCTCTCTCTCTCTCTCTCTCTCTCTCTCTCTCTCTCTCTCTCTCTCTCTCTCTCTCTCTCTCTCTGCTGTGCTGTGCTGGGCTGAGCTACTGTGGGGTAATCTTTTACTCCAGGCAGAGGGAGGCAGTGGAGGGTGGAAATGAGGTTCTCAGCCCCCTCTCCCGCCCTTAGTCCCCCTCAGACTCGCTTTTGTACCCGCCGCCCTCTCCTCGTCTCTGGCTCCGCCGACACACCACCGCCTCGCCTCGCCTTGCTTTGCCTCCAAACTCCCTCTTCTCTCTCTCCTCTCCTCTTGTTGTTTCACCCAGACCTCCTTTCTTTCTTTTTCTTTCTCTCTCTCTCTCTCTCTCTCTCTCTCTCTCTCTCTCTCTCTCTCTCACACACACACACATTTTCTTTTTTCTCTCCTCCTGTGTATTCATTTGGAGTCGTACCTGTGAAATCAGATGCACTATTCTCTCCCTCTCTCTCTCCCCTTCTCTCTCTCCATCTCTCTATCTCTCTGTCTCCCTCTCCCTCTGTCACTCTCAGGGATCAGGTAAAGCAAACAGAGGCTTGATCATTTGCTTGCTTGCCTGCCTTTTCGTCTCATTTGTCTTTTCAGTATTAGAAAAGTTTCTTTCCCCTCTCTCCTTCTCTCTCTCTCTCCTTTCTCTCCTTCTCTCTCTCCCTTTCTCTCTCTCTCTCTCTGGTGACCTATGCTTGCCCTCTAGGGGCTGAGTCGAATCACTACAGCCGCCACTCCCCCATTCCAGCTGAAGTGTTTTGCTCGCTGCACTGGCACGGTGTGTAGAGGTGGAGGTGGTGGTGTGGTGTTGGGGGTACAATAGGCAGCTCGTTTCTCTCTCTCTCTCTCTCTCTCTCTCTCTCTCTCTCTCTCTCTCTCTCTCTCTCCCTCCCTCGGCTTCATTCAGTACCCCCCCTGCACCCCCCCACCCCCAACATTAGAGCAGTTCACAGGGTGCCTCTGCTTCCCAGGTAATAATGAAAGGTGTTCCGGAGAATGCTTTCAACATGACGGTTCCTCTTCAGTGCCCCACACAAAGTAGTGCACATTCGGTGTGAATACCCTTTTCTTGTGCGAGTTGGCGCCTGCTCGTTCAAATTCAATTTCCCCCCGGTATATTTCCTAAAGTAGGCTAAGGAACTATATAGAAGGGGTTGTCAATGGCATAACACCCCCCCCCCCCCCCTCCCCCATTTTGAATGACTGCTCATAGATGCCTTTTATGTTTCTCCAATGAGCAGCCGACGGTAATTGAAAGTGAAGCCAATGAGATATGATGAGGAGGCCAAGAGCCATCTGAAGAGTGTTGCTGCAGGGTTGGGGGAAAACACACAGGAAAATGACAGGCATTTTTCTGTTTTGGTTTCTGCTATTGCAGCCCCGATGACTGGGAGACTCTCTGTAGAGTAGGGAATATCTATTTGTGTGCTGAGTAGCTATGGCGGACTATACTGCCTTTAATACTGGACTTCACGGTGTCTGGGATTTAGGTGACTATTCTGTGCTGTCAGCTGTGCGCGTGTCATGCATGGAGAAGACTTTTCACCGCAGAGACTTCTTGATCTCTCTCTCTCTCTCTCTCTCTCTCTCTCTCTCTCTCTCTCTCTCTGAAGCACCACCACCCCCCTTCCCCACTCTCTCTTTCCTCTCTTTCTTTCTCTCCCTCTCAAGTGCTCTGTCTCTCTCACTTTTCCCCTTCGCTTCATTTCTCTCTCTGTCCCCTGTCGTCCAGGCCTCTTCCATCTTTCTATTCCCCTCATCACGGGGGCTCCCTTGGTCTGTCCATCTCTCTCCCCTTCTCCCTCTCCGTCCATCTCCCCCCCCCCCTCTCCCCTCCTCCTCTCCCCGCGTCTCGTCCGCGGTGGCGTGCTGAGCGCTGACAGGGCTGGCAGAGACAAAGTACCGACATGCAGCTTAAAAGTGACCGTGCCTGTCCTGCTGCCCCTCGGCTGGGGAGCCGCGAATCCATCATGGCCGCCACCGCCATCCACCCCGAGCACCCCCCACCACAACACCTTGATGCAACTCCCTCACACACACACACACACACACACACACACACACACACACACACACACACACAGCGTGCCAGTCAGATGGGGATGGAGAGAAGGGGAGATGGATCGGTGGGACAGGTCATAAGAAAAGATAGACAGGCAGGCAGGCAGGGAGGGAGAGAGAGAAAACCTTTAGACTTTTAAAACCCCTTTATTGGACTATAATATAGAGAGAGAGGGAGAGAGAGAGGGATATAGGAGTAGAGAGAGAGAGGGATAGAGGGGGAGAGGGAGACAGATGAGACCTACCCAGAAGGACAGAGGACAGACAAATTGAGACATAGCAGCTGAGGAAGCCCAGTGATGACAGGTGTGGCTACTGAAGAGACAGACGGACAGATGGACAGTTGGACAGTGTTGGATAGGTACAGTAGACAAAGGACATGGACAGGGAGAGAGGAGGACACATCAGACAGAGGATGGTTATACAGCAGGCATGTCTCTTGGATAGACAGGCAGGCAGGCAGGTGGGTGGGTGTGAGACTGAGGCTGCACCTGAAGGGTGCTCTAACATGAGAGGCCTGGCTGCTTTTCTGCCTGATGGAAAAGGAGCTCGGGGACCTATCTGGGGGAGGGAGGGAGGGAGGGGGGGGTGAAAGGCTGGGAAAGTGTAGAAAACGAAAAAGGAACATCGAGAAAGAGGGAATGGAGGGAAAGAGGGAGAGAGAGAAGGTAGCGCTGGGGGTAGGGGGTGTGTGTGTGTGTGTGTGTGTGTGTGTGTGTGTGTGTGTGGTGTGGGGGGGGTTGGGGGTGTGCAGCGTCGGCTGGGTTGTCTCCGGGACGGAGGGGGTGCATTAATCATTATTGGCGCGCACCTCCGTCCCAGCCGCACCCTGACGGCCCCACCACCCCTGACATAAATCATAATTCCTCCACAATAGATCCCCACGCCGCCGCGCCGCGGAAAAGTCTGCTACTGCTATCGATCCCCACCACCTTCACTCCCCCATTCCACTCTCTCTCTCCCTCTCTCCTCTCTCTCTCCCTCCCTCCCTCTCTCTCCCTCCCTCCCTCCCTCCCTCTCTCTCTCCAGCTCCCACCTGCCCCTGCGCCCCACCACCTCTGCCGAGTCATTATGAAACATAACTGATATGAAATTCATAGAATACTAAATAAACTTTACGAGGGCTCTCTAACTGTGCTTTTCACAGGCGTGCCCCCCTCATGATGCATGAGAAGAAGTGAGTGTGGAAGGGCTGTAGAGAGAGGGAGCAAAAGAGAGAGAGAGAGAGAGAAAATAGAAGAGTAATGATATAAAAATTACAAAGCATGCTCCCTGCTATTATGTGTCTATTGATTTGTTTTTGAAGTGCACCTGGGCTTATAAGAGTCGCTGGAGGAGATTAGAAATGGGCCAGAAAAAGGACAGCGGTGGAGATAGGCAAGAGAGAAGCAGGGAGGAATGGAGAGAGAATGAGAGAGAGGGGGGCATGAGTGTATGGGTGTTGAGAGAGGAGCAGCATAAGTGTGTGTGTGTGTTTGAGAGAGAGAGAGAGAGAGAGAGAGGGACCCGGAGAGAGGGACAGAGAGAGGACACCAAGTGAAAGTAAAAGAAAGAGAATGAGTGAGAGGGAAAGAAACAGGGGGTATGTATATGACAGAGGAGTGAGACAAAGAGGTGAGATTGTGTGAGAGGCGGAAGATTGAGAGATGGGGTGTAGAAACTGACCTGTCACACACGCACACACACACACACACACACACACACACACACACACTGAGTGTGTCACAGGCAGATGTTGCCTCTGGCTCCTTCACCTCGGTGCTGGATGGGTTGCTGTGACCCCTGCTCCCAGTCCTCTAGGTGACCTTCTGCTCACACTAAAGGTTATTGGATTTGGCTGCAAGCCACCGTGCCACACTCTCCACACGAGACCTCCGCCTTCCCATCAGCCTCCACCCTCACTCAGTCAATGGCTCTGAAGAGAGAAGAAATCACATTTGGAGAAATGTGTTTATACTGGGTGCGTAGTATTTCTTATGAATTGCCCATAGATAATCCCATGAGTAATTTGAGATAGAGCAGTCTTATCTTTTCCACTGAAAACAAATCACTGGAGTTCTCAGTGCAACAGATGCAACAGGCTGGTACTGACTGAGGTGTATTTTTTTTTTCTCAGGGAGTCTTTTTTGTATACAGGTAAAGCACTCACTTTTCTCAGAGTGCTTCATTATGTGGTTCCACAGTTCCACACATCCAGGAAGAAAAAAAAAAAACGACCTGCACACAAACAGCCACAGCTTGTGCCTGCGCCTCTTGTAAAACAGCTCCACACGTGTCACCTCCCTGTTTGTTCCTCTTGTTTGTGGTTTTCCTCACCCACCCCTCCCTCCCTCCCTCCCTCCTTCCCTCACTCCTTCCCTATCCCCCTCTCTCTTTCCCTCTCTCCACCTCCCCCCCCCTTTTTTTTTTCCTTCGAGGTCGTTGGGTATTGCCTTCATCTCGTTGCTGGCCCGGGTGACGGAGTAGTGGTGGAGGTGAAAGGTGCAGGTGTGGGGGTGGTGGTTTAGTCGCAGCCGGCACTTGACCATAAACCCGGGCGGGCGGGTGTCCGTGGCCTGGCCGGGATTAGAGTCGAGGTGGAGGGATATTAATGTAAAGCGGAGGGGACAGGGGCGCTCCCGTCCAATTACTCTGCGCCCTGTCACCGCCATCCGGCCCCGCAAACAACAGAGGAGGAAAGGATTAATTGCCTTGGACTCTGCCCCCGCTACAGGCCCAATTATGGAAACATATTGGCTCCCAGCGTTGCTACAGCCACTGCTGTGCTGGGATATTGTGTGAAATTTTTAACCGCTTTCAGAGGTCAGGATGAGAAGACTGGGGTGTGTGGGGGGTGGGGGGTTGGAGAGGGGGTGCAGAGGTGGGGAAATTGTGTGTGTGTGTGTGTGTGTGTGTGTGTGTGTGTGTTTGAAACATAATCCTGGAACTGATCTTCACAACAACAGCGGAAAAAAAAAATGACACATAAGCATGCACAAAATAAACAAATCAACTGAACGAATGAGATTCCACTTCAGCACGGCTGAGATGGAGTAGTTGGAGTGGACTTTTGGCATCGGGATTCGTAATGATCTCCAATGATTAAGGCTCCATTGTCCTCCTCCGGATGCTTGTACATCTCAGTCAGGCAGTAGATGCCTATTGATCGCAGACATCTGTCCTGCCCCTATGGTCTTTTGCAATATCTAACTGCTTTCTCCTCTGTAATGAGACCTATAGCTGTCAATTGGTTAAACTTCAGGAGAAGAATGGGCCTCAAGAGCTACGCTGAGGAGATAAGAGAAAAGAAAAGGTAGTCTCAGACAAAAGCTCTGGAATCATTTTCAAAGTGAGCCACATAACTAATGTGTAGGTAATGTGAAACGCTAAATAATGAATTCTATATTTGGCTGTATTAAGACATTAGTATTTCAGACGGTAGCCAGCAGGCAAGTGCGTGGGACCTGTTCTAATAGTTTGATTAATTAGAGTCTCATGTACATATCCTAATGGTCTTTCGCTGCTATTAGCACAATTAGTGACTTGTGCAAAGCAATACTTCACCTGGACCTGATTAGAAACGTATCACACGCCGGTAATGCACAGTTCACGGCATCAGGGGCGACAGAAATTAAACTCAACTTCCTCTCCACCTGTGCACAACTCACTCCCTCCTTCTCTCTCCCTCCCTCCCTCTCTCTCGCTCTCTCTCTCACTCGCTCTTTCTCCTTCTGGTATTGACTTTCCCCCTCTAAGGCTTCGTCGTCTGTTGAGTTACGGCTGCAGGATCTCTTGTCACCGACGCTGGCATTTTTTGGAGCTACAAAAGAAGGCTTCTGTGCAATTCACTGTTCGGCTGAAAACTGGTAGTGAATGCTCCAATGAAGAGCAGCTCACAGTGAATCAGAGAGAGCCCTTTCCAACATGGTTTAATCGAAAAATAAACTCCACAAGCCATCAAAGCCTTGCTTTATTATGGCTTAAGTACTCCACCAGATCTGAAGTAGTTTTGGAATCAATACAGACCAACGACTTATATTTTTGAGGCAACTAAATGCTGTGAAGAAATATCCACGTATTATCACAGCCAGCATCTGCAAAAGGCTTTGGTTGTGTTACTCACGTGGACAGAGTGGATGGCCTTTGCCAATCGGTTCAAAGTGAGTGGCAAAGTAGTTCAATTATCCCACCAATAAAGAGTAATTTATTACCGAAATGGATTTGTCTTAAGCTAAGATTCTGACCTCTCAGCTTCCCCTAAAGATGGGTATCTGTTAAAGAAAAAATTGAGAAATCTTGTCAGGTTTAAACTCAGTATTGACCCAGGTGGTGGTGGTGGTGGTGGTATGGGAAAGCGACTAGTATTTTCCAATCAGCTAGCGAATGTGTTTCCCAGGCTGAGCGAGGTTACTGATGTCCCCCAAACAGGCGGAGAACACACTGAGTCGCATTGAACGGGGGGCCGTGTTGACGGATGCAGACTTCATGAATTCTGAATTAAATTGGCCCTTGATGAATCTGAAATGGGCAGCGGCGGTTTTTCGAGGCAATAGCAATCCAATGAAACGCCGGTGCTGTTCAAATAAAGCCATACATTCCGCCGAGAGCTGGGCCGGAATGAGACACAGGTGAGGAAAAATGACTGCAGCGGTGGGAAGTAGCAGAGGAAGAGAGGGGGCATGAGGAGAGGACTGAGAGAGAGAGAGAGAGAGAGAGAGAGAGAGAGAGAGAGCAGTGTTTGTGCATGCCTGTGTGAATGTGTCTGTTTCTGTGTGGGAAAAAGGTAAAAAGAGAGAGAGAAAGAGGTAGGTAGGTATCAGTGTGCATGTGTGAGTGTGTGTGTTTGTGCATGTCCTTCTGTGCAAGTTTAGGGCTATATGTTTATGTGTGTGTATGTGTTTGTATGTGTGTGTGTGAATGTGTATGTGTGTGTGTGTGTGAATGTGTGTATGTGTGTGTGTGTGAGAGAGAGAGAAAGGGAGAGCTGGCTAGGCTGCAGCGTATTAGCCCTGTCCTTTAGAGTGGAAGTTGAACATATTGGTTGAGCGCAACCCCCACGCTGTCCGGCTGGCCGCCCGGAGCTCATCAGGCAGGGGGAGACAGTGCCGGGGCCCTGGGCCTGGAGTAAATCAGCCGCCCGCTCCCCGGCTTCCATTTCCCCCGGGGCTCCAGACATAGCCACTCAAATCAAGCCCCACACGCAACGCGGCCCACTTTGGAATGGGAAATCAAGGGGACTCGGCCACATCGGCTGCTGCTGCTACTGCTGTGCATCTCGCTGACAAGAGGAAAGGAATTTTACTGGACTGAAAGTGTTTTTTTGCACTCTCTCCCTCTCTCTCTCCATCTCTCTCTATCTCTCTCTCACTCTCTCTCACTCTCTCTCTCTCTCTCTCTCTAAAAGTGCACTCTAAAGTTCACATTTACAAAACAGTATTCAGTTGGAAAAGGCTTTATCTGCATTTAAGTAGCCTGGCTTTGGTGAAGCAGCCGAGGAGAACGCTGGTGGTGTTCTAGTCTGCAGTGCTGATTTATGCTTGAACCGGCGGAACGCTGGCTGCAGTTTTGGCTTGGTCCCTCACACACCCCCTCCCTCCACCCGTCCACCCACAACCTCCCCCTAGGCCACTGCAATGACTAAGCACCTTGGTCTCCGTACACCTCTCTCTCTCTCTCTCTCTCACTCTCGCTCTCTCTCCCTCCCTCCCTCAATCTCTCTCCTGCCCTCCTCCTTGCATACTCTAATGTGAATAATGTTTCTCCTCAAAGTCCCCAGTAATAAATGAAGTGCCATTCGGCACAATGGCCAAGTCAGGGCCCATATTGATTAGCTCTCATCACCGGGCTCCGTCCCACTTCCATGATTTATGATTGTCTGTTATTTTTACATTAGCTGTCAAATTCATCTTGTCTCGATTTCCGCTCGCCGGGGTCAGGCCGTGCAAACGGTAAACATTTTTCGCGCGCCGCATACGTGGCTGCCGTGATTGCGTTGGACAATGCTGCCAGCCCTTTGCAAGAGTGCTGCACCGCAGGAGCTGGTTAATGCCACTGTCCGGTGCTTAGGTCAGACACGAGACCGCTGCCCACTGACACGCCACTGGGGAAATGTCCTTGTTTGCCTCACTGCAGACACACTCAGTGTATAGTCATAGCATGTTCATGTACTTTATTTTTCGAAGTACAGTGCTGAACTTGTAATGAGGTTTGTTGTTGGTGTCTGGCCATGACAGACCATGCTATAGGTTGGACATTTGAACTGAAAACTGAAACTGAAATTACCTGCCCTGATTCTGTGGGTAAATGTAGCATGTAGGGTTGAACTGGGGATGGGGAAAATGCCAAATAACAAGGCATTATTAAGAAAACAGTTACTGAGATCGAAAACAACGGGATGACCTTTTTACGATTTTGTTGGCCCCCAGGAGAAATGACATGATGTGGTCAGTGAGAGTGTAATCAGTGCGAGTGAAGAAAGGCAACTATTAAATTGAAATGGCGTTGTTGAGATTATGCTAATTCACTTCAAGGACAAATCATCATTTGTTTTTTTTGTTTGTTTTTTTGCTGCACAAATTTAGAGCATTTCTATTAGTGATCCTGAACTTTTCAAAAGTAGTTTGCATTTTGTTTATGCAATCGTTTGCTTTGTGTTTCATGCTCGGCTAGGAGAGTGTCATCTCTAATTTGCGAGTCCGTCGTCTGATCTTCCCTGTGAGTCCTTACCTTCTCTCAGCCTCTGTGGGACGGAACATTCCGGGCTCTGCTATTTGCCGTCATGAGATAAAAGTGCCGCTTTCAATTGCACCACATCAATTCCACCTGTAATTTTGAATCATATTGAACATTAATATAATTTCCATAATTGCCTCGAGACATATGGAAAAGAAGGAAACCTGATTCAAAAGGGAATCGCTTCTCTTGAAAAAGAATACGAAAGCACGA
>NC_063203.1:7995416-8032916 GCF_017589495.1 Alosa alosa | reverse complement strand
CATAAAGGATGGTGGAGGTGGTGTGTGTGTGTGTGTTGGGGGTGGGGGGAGGGGGGTAGTAATGTTTTAATAGGACTAAAGGGAGCAGGCCCCTTACTTATAGCCCCCTGAGGAGCTGCAGCCCCCCCCCCTCCCCTCTCTCCCTGTCCGCATCCCACTGCCCTAATGGGCGAAGGGAGGCCGGGTGGACATCAGGGACGGTGTTCCGCTACTTAGCTCCTTTAACCTGCCCAAGAGCTGATTAAACAGCTAATATTCAATCATTTTCAAAGGGAAGACCAGAGCTGGGGACAGAAAAAAAAAGAGAGAGAGAGAGAGAGAGAGAGAAGATGACGAAGGGAAGAGAAAGTATAAAGTATAGAAGGAAGGGGCGGCATGGGGTGGGGGTGAGAGAGAGAGAGAGAGACTCATAATCATTTCTTTTGTGCCTCCTCTCCAGATCGCCATAATCTAGATCATCGCATTAAATGGTGACACTCTTGTAATGACTTGAGAAAATCTTAGCCGAGCTCATAGAGGCTGGGCATTAAGGATGGCAATTGAAGTGTGCGTGCGGCAGCGCTGCGAGGCGGCCTGCTAGGCTACGTGCCACTGAGCTGTAAGTCACTAGTAAGGGTATTAGACTGACACATAGACGTAACAGTAACAATGCAAATCTGTCTGTTGGGGCAGCCCAAGCCTTGTCGCTAATAAGGAAGTATTATGGTATTACAGAGTGATGGGTATGAGGAGATTCAACAGCTAACTCTCTCTGTCTCTCTCTCATCCACCCCCACCATCGCCAGTCACCATGACTGCCACCATCACCACCATCACCACCACCTCTTCCAGCCCAAAGCAGTGCACTTTGTTCGCCTGTTGGCTGTGGTTAACCTTGGGGTAGGGTGGTGCACATGCCGACAGGATATGCCTGAGCCTGCCAAAACAAAACAGGCTTGGTAATCTTTAGTAAGGCCCCCTCCCTATACCCTACTAATTGGTTCATGACTGGGCCAGATTTTTTTTTTAAGAACATGATCCTACAGTCAATTTGCAACTCTGTTATAATGTAATAATTTGCGAAAATCCCACAATTCCAAATCATACTGGGGAGATTTGGCCCCGATGGGAAGAGGATGTGTGTGTGTGTGTGTGTGTGTGTGTGTGTGTGATGGGGGTCCTCTCGTGCCAGCTCTGTGCTGTTGCCCGTTGGCAGCGGAGGCGCCTCGTTCGAGGACCACCCCGCCGTGGTGGGTAATTCCCCCGTGCTGTCGGCAGACTGAGCTCTGCATCCTGGCATGGCTCCCCACTCCCATTCTTAGTCAACAGGATTAGGCCTGCTTATTGCTGGCTCTCCAGGATCCACCTATACTCTGCATTGTATGTGTACAATGCTGGCTCGCCAATTTGGCTACGACTGGAACTGTTTTTCCCCTCGTCTCTCTCTCTCTCATCCACCCCCACCATCGCCAGTCACCATGACTGCCACCATCACTACCATCACCACCACCTCTTCCAGCCCAAAGCAGTGCACTTTGTTCGCCTGTTGGCTGTGGTTAACCTTGGGGTAGGGTGGTGCACATGCCGACAGGATATGCCTGAGCCTGCCAAAACAAAAACAGGCTTGGTAATCTTTAGTAAGGCCCCCCCCTATACCCTACTAATTGGTTCATGACTGGGCCAGATTTTTTTTTTTTTAAGAACATGATCCTACAGTCAATTTGCAACCTTGTTATAATGTAATACTTATGAAAATCCTACAATTCCAAATCATACTGGGAGATTTGGTCCCTACGGGAAGAGGATGTGTGTGTGTGTGTGTGTGTGTGTGTGTGTGTGTGATGGGGGTCCTCTCGTGCCAGCTCTGTGCTGTTGCCCGTTGGCAGCGGAGGCGCCTCGTTCGGGAGGACCACCCCTCGCCGCGGGTGGGTAATTCCCCGCTGTCGGCAGACTGAGCGCCGGCATCCTGGCATGGCTCCCCCACTCCCATTCTTAGTCAACAGGATTAGGGCTTGCTTATTGCTGGCCTCAGGATCCACTATACCTGCATTGTATGTGTACAATGCTGGCTCGCCAATTTGGCTACGACTGGAACTGTTTTTCCCCTCGTCTCTCTCTCTCTCCCCTGTTGTGTTTGTTTGTAGAGAAAAGAGAGAGAAAGAGAGAGAGAGAGAGAGAGAGAGAGAGAGAGAGAGAGGTTTTGGAGAGAGACGATGGAAAGGAATCATGCTCTGCCTCCAAAACATTAGATTTGAGTTCATTAGCCACGGCGTTTAAGGAGTAAATAGAAGCAAAACAGAAAATAGATTATCCTTTAGCCCCATTTCAAGGCCCTTAGTGGGAACAGGGCTGTGTGGCGCTCGCCAAGCTCGTGTGAATGCTATTAATGACTCATTTGGAGCTGTGTTGACCAGTAGGGGCACAGGCGCGAGAGGGAAGACAAAAAGGAGGAGGAGAGAGAGGAAGAGAGGAAGAGTGTGAGGGGGTGGGTGAACTGCCTTGATAAAGGAGGAGCAACAGTGTTTTGTGCGTGTGTGTGTGTGTGTGTGTGTGTGTTTGTGTGTGTGTGTGTTTGCGTGTGTGCGTGTGTGTGTGTGTGTGCGGTGTGCGCGTGTGTGTGTGTGTGTGTGTGTGTGTGCGCAGTGTGTTTGTGTGTGTGTGTGCGATGTGCAGGTGTGTGTGTGTGTAATGCGGTAATGCGGTGTGTCTGTGTGCACTTTCCCTAGATTGGATTGCCCCATGCTATTTTCACCCCAATTAAAAACCTGTGTTTGTTTTGCTCCCCAGTACACAGAGCTTTTTTATTCTGTACGAATTCAGATTATGAAGGTGTGGGTGTGTGTGTGTGTGCAGTATGTGTGTGTGCAGTGTGTGTGTGTGTGTGTGTGTGTGTGTGTGTTTTCCCCTATTGCTGCAGTATTCTAAATAGCAAAAAATAACACGGCACAAAAAGCTCCTCTTTTGCTCACCTTAGCATACAGAGGATTGTGTCCATCCCTTGCTCCCAATCCCACAGTTCAGTCTGAGTCTGAGTCAGAACCAGAGCCAGTCTCGGTCACTCTCCATTCCCCCACCCTGCCCCGCCACAGTCCATTTCACTCACCACTGTTGGTTTAGTCAGCGCACAGGGCCAGTGAGAGAGAATGTGTTTGAATGCGATTGCATATGATTCACCCCACCCCACTTTGGACGTGTGTGTGTGTGTGTGTGTGTGTGTGTGTGTGTGTGTGTGTGTGTGTGTGTGTGTGTGTGTGAGCCTGGAGGCTGGAGCTCAGAGCTGCTACTGTAGCTGACCTCTGCTATAGCCAGTGCAGGAGAGATGCTACCGCTCACGGGCACCGCACTAAAGACGCCATCTATTTGGGCTTTGAATTGCCACTGAGTGCCATTTGTGTCACATTTCAAATGCAAACGGTACTGGATGTCATTTACAGAAATCGGAGCGTTTGCTCCAGAAAATTAATTGGGCTTTACAGCGGGATCTATGGGCTCCTGTCTCCAGGCCAGTATTACGCCACCTCTTTGACAAGAGTAATATTTAATGAATAGGACTATTAATACCAACAGGCTCTCTAGGGATATTTCTTGGGTAATGGATAGCTGCAGACAAGATTATGTATGTGTTTGTTGTGGTGGTGTTGTGCACACAAAGGATGTGGGTGTGTTTTAAACACACACACACACACACACACACACACACACACACTAGAGTAACTCTAAAATCCATTGTCAATATTCGTATTCATGTGTGTCTGTGTATGTTTGTGTGTGTTTCCACCATTATCATTTTCTGTGTCGGTATGCACATGTCTGTCTGCATGCATGTCTGTGTGTTTGTTCATCTGTGTCTGTGTGACAATAATAATAATCACGTGGTGTGAGTTAATGTTCCATGAAAATAGCAGGCAGTAGTTTAATTATGGACTGTGCCCGGGAAAAGGCAGACTGTGAACTTGTGCATTTTTTTTTTCAATATTCATAGAAAATAATTTTTCATTACTCAAATCAAATGGGATGTTTACCCCAGACAAAGGGAATCCAGACGCAGTGGCATTGTGTCACACGGCAATCATGCAAGCCTGGCGAATTACACACACAGCCTTTCACTCAGTGCCCTGCACCCACACAATAACGCCTATGAAATCTCACTAGCAGACACTAGCCCATAAATACATGCATGCATATGGACCAAACATGGAAATGAAGCCACGCACACACACACACACACACACACACACACACACACACACACACACACACACACAATTACAATCACATAATACACAATACACTTTGTTACAACATATTTTTACAAAATTGTAAAAATGCACAGTTTACTTATTTTAATAATTAATTGTATAATACATTTTACAAGTTGGTATACTCACTGTATAGTATGCTTTAATTTTATTTTGCCATTCTTAGCGATACGTGTGTGTGTGTGTGTGTGTGTGTGTGTGTGTGAGTCTATCTGTGCTAACTTGTTCATTTATGTGAGTGTGAATGTATGATGGCAGGGGCTGTGGCTGAGAGCTCACCCCAGTCGGCGTATTTTTAGTCTTGATCTTCGCGCGGCCCCTCCGTCCCGTTTAGTCACGGTTTCTTGCCGCCGCTGACCCCTGCGTGTCCTTCACGCTGCGCCGGCCACCACCTTATAATTGCGGCCCGGTGCGGCAGCTTAAAACCGCCAAATAATAAAAGCCGCTGGAAGATCCAGTGAATTATGAGGAAATATGGCCTTCCTTTACAGCCAGGGCTGTGAATGAAGCCATAAAATTATGAGCAGTTTTTATGATGGCCCATTGAAGGGAGATGCTTGTATATTGATGGTTCACAGGCTGTATCCCTCTGCCCCTCGTGCAGGGGAAGAGCTGACGACGAGCCCCTGTGTAACTATTTTTCATGCATTTAATATATTAATTATCCGGTAAATGCTCCCCGGGCAGTGCTTGGGATGCCTGAGAGTGACAGCTTTTCGATGAAGCCCCCACCGCACCAGGCTCCACCCCAGACCCCCCCACCCCACCCCAAACGCAGCGCACTGTATTACGTGGGAAAGGTCAGCTTGGGGTTAATGTAACTTTTTATTTGCTGATTTTTCATAGGCGGGGAGGGAACGAAGGGCGAGCGCTGAGGCTAGTTTTTGAGGAAGGAGAGAGAAAGAGGCAGAGAGGCAGATGAGAAGGAGGGAGAGAGAGAGAGAGAGAGAGAGAGAGGTACAGGGAGGGAGGATGGGAGAGAATGTAGTGAATATATATATATATATATATATATATATATATAGAGAGAGAGAGAGAGAGAGAGAGAGAGAGAGAGAGTATAGAAAGACTTGGTGTGAGAAAGGGAAATAAAGCAACAGAGCGAGAGATGGATAGATAGTGGGTGCGAGGGCAAGGAGCACTGTGGGATAGGGCTGGAGAAACAGAGCGGCGAAGGAGAAGGGGAGGTTGTGTATAGGGACTGAGAAAGATAACGCGCTGGGGGCAGGGTGGTGTTTCTTTTATTTTTATTGCTGTGTTTTGCCCGTTTTTTTCTGCTGCCGTCAGAATCTCTCGCCCTAATCCCCGCTTTCTCCCTCCAAAATAGAATGGCCCTTGTCAGATGCTCTGTCCAGAGATGGGACATGAAATGTTATATACTGACATTGTGAATGTCCTTGACTTGTTTAGAAATAATGCACTATTTCAGAACATTTCAGAAAATAAGTGTATTTGTAAATAAGTTTTTTTTTTTTTAAATGTCTTTTTGTCTGTCTCTGTCTTTTTGCTTTCATTAGCCTTTTATGTTCTGTTCTGCAGGCACAGTTTAATAATAAAAATTGGCTACACATAATGATCCCGTAACTAACTTCAGATCCCATTTCTGTTAAATATTTGCAGGCGTTGTTTGTATTTGATGGTGGAAACTGCTTTCTAATCACCATATGTAGCTCTGGCTAATTCACGGACTCTGAAGTGCTGTCAAGAAACAATTGACTGAAGAGGGCCTAAAGTGATCAATTGTCTGTGGTCTCCAGGTGAATTTCTTATTTTCAGCGCATTCCCAAGTCTGATTGAGTTAATTAGACTGCCCTACATTCTGCTGATTGGATGTAAACATTAATATGCCAGAAAATGACTTTGTCGATGTTTACCGCAATGTTCCGAGGCACGGTAAATTGATCAGCTATTGAGAGGCAAACGCCTCTGATTTGATTCCAGTTTGAGATAGAGGGGGAATCAGGCTTTTCCAAACACACTCCCTTGTTTGGCAGCTTCAGAGGAGAAGGGGTAGGGTGCTGGTGGTGGTGGTGGGGGGGCTGATTTGATTTGTTATGGTGATTCTAGAATTAATTTAATTTCGTCAGCTGAAAAGTTGATGGAAACTTCAAGCACTTATTTGATGTATTTCCCTCCCTCGATTTGTCAGTAAAATAATTTCTTGCTAATGCAACGCTCAGGGAAGCTCTTGGAATTGCAAGGTGATGGTTTGCATCATTTCAGTGTTTTGCACAAGATAATTTAGTTGTGTCCAACTTGATTTGAATGGAAAAAAACATATGGATAATGTGAAGCACAGAAATGACACTGGGCAGTCTGGGCAAGCTGCAAATGCATTAAAGCAGACATATAGACCTCAAACTCAACATAACCTCATGTAATAAATGTGCTCTATTTATTACAAAAACAAAAAAAGCACAAGAGCAGACATCTGCAAGAACCAAACAAGCAAATATTCAAACAAATAAAGTAATCAATATTTCAAACAAACAAATAAAGTATCAATATTTAGTCAAACAACCACCAGCACCCCAATGTACCATACACAGCCATCTACACACAGCCCTTGGCAGAGCTCATAGCAGGGGCTGGGGTGAGCTGGACTGGGTGGTTGGGGGGTCAGTGGCCCAGCTGGATACTGCCTGGCTCCATTGCAGCATCCAAGTGTAACCCTGTCACCCCTCCGCCTCCACTGGCTCACACACACACACATGCACACACACGTGGTGGTAGCTCACGGCACCCCGTGGCGTACAAGCCCCATTAACCCCCGGATGCCTCTCGGTGGGCCCCGTGTGTGCTTAAGCGTTGGCGTGAGCGTAAACGATGTCCCCACGTCGGGAATGAGCTTTGCTCAGTTTAATAGAGGTCTGCGGGTCCACATTAATATACTGGGGGCCAGAGGCGGCCAGGCGGGGGAGGGGGGCTTGCAGGAGGAGAGGGGAGGGTGACGGGCTGGTGTCATATCTCTGTTTAGTGGCCTGTCCAGTTCAGCCCAACCCAGCCCTGGATAAAGCTCTACACAGTCGTGAACACATCACTCACTGTCATTGAGAAACTGTATTCCTATTTGAAATACTGCATGCACAACTTCCATGAAATTTTTATTTTCTATGAAACGAAGCTCTGTAGTGATTTGACATGCAGTGTATGAATGTAAAACTGAATATGTGCACGCACAAGTGCTGTCTACACACACATTGTACATACAATATACTTTCAAAAATACGTTTATGTATGTATTTAGACATTTCTAAAATATAAGTTGTGTCCATAACAGTTCAAACTAGAACAATGTGTAATATACACATGATGTTTTATAGTCTAAATCAGTACGTGGTCTAGAGGATTGAGGTGTTCTGTTTTTGTGGGAATACAACATGCTCCTCACAGTGCTGATTGAATGGCACAGAAGCCCATTTCCATGGTGCTTCATACACGTCTCATGGTCTCGTGTTTCTCCTCCTTCTGTTTATATTGCTGGGGCCTCTCTGTGTTTTTAGCAGGCCAGTGTGGATGGGGGTTGTGGATGGGGTTTTGAGTCCTTTACTTTTATATTCTTTCTCCCCTTGTCCAGAATTTCCTCTGTCATGCAGCTGCCACCAAAGGCCTTAAAGCCTCCCTCACAACGCTTCCCCACTTTCTTTTCTTATCTTTTCCTCACCCCCCTCCCCTCCACCTCCCTCTTCCCTCTCCCTCCTCCCCCTTTTTTTGCTATCTACTCCCCCTTTTGCCATGCCTTCCATTTCTTCCACCACTCACTTCTATTCCACTCTGTCCTCCTCTCCCCCCCTCCCTCTCTCTCTCTCGCTTTCTCTCTCTCTCTTTCTCTCACTCTCAATCTCTCCACCTCCACCTCCCTCTCCTCCTCCTGCACCCCCCCCTCTTCCTGTTTCTCAGGCTGCACAGCCGTCACTCTGAATTATTTTCAATGAGCTCCTTTATAGCAGGCGCCAGATCTCGGCTCCAACCCATCACTGAGCACCGTGCCACGGACGCGCTCTGCATTTCTATCAGCCCTGAGCCCTCGCTTTGCTATTAACCCCTCTCTCTCTCCCTCCCTCTCTCTCTCTCTCCCTCCCTCTCCCTCTCTCTGTCTCTCTCTCCTTCCCATTTTTCTCACACTCTCTCCCTGTACCCCCCTTTTTCTCTCTCTCTTTCTCGCTCTCCTTCCATTGCTTTCCCCCTCTTTTGTTCAGCCACTCTCTAGCTTTCCTTTTCTCACTCTCTCTCCCCCTCTCTCTCTTTCTCTCTCTCTCTGCCTCTCTCACCATCTCGCTTTCCTTCTCCCTCAGACTCTCCAGCAGATTTAGTGAGAGAGTGCAATGATCATCAGGGCTGCACAGCATGCAGATATTTAGGCTGGGTGGCCTCAGGAAATGTGTTTGCCTGACGTCGGAACTTGCCAAAAAACCCTGCTTCCCTTGAGCCACTTTATGAAGGCTATACCTTGCTAGGATTTGCAACATCAGAGAAACTCTTAAAGGAAATAGTTTGTGCCCTTTTTTCCCTGTTTATTTTGCATTCCAGGGAAGCTATCATGACCTAAACCTCAGAATTTTTTTTGCCATTTAGTGTTTAAAAAAATGTTTAAAAGTACTTAGTTTGAAGCCTTTTGATCACTGCTAAGTGCTGCTGGCCAGGATTAGGTTTAGTGAAATATGAAGAGAGTCTCCTGCATCCTCCGTGTAAATGTACATCAAACCCATGTCTAGAACAGGTTTAATTATTAACACCATGTGTCTGCCTCACAGCGGTATTACCTATGTTGGATATTTATTTTTTTGAACTTCATTCTCATTTTCAATAAACGCAATATTTTCTGGTGCACAAAAGATATTTTCTGCTAATCTGTGTTCAATATTGTTTTAGGGCTCAAAACAATGTGTGAATGGCACCACTTCCAGCAGAGCATGTAGTATCGTAGAACTGCCTAGATCTGTACACCATGTCATTGCGTATCATGGCTTGACCTGGCAAAGCATAGTTGCATGGTCTCATTACTGGCTCCACGTGTGAAGTGGGCTTTTTAATCAACCTCGGCGTGGAGAGTTTGTTAGGACCTACTTAATTGTGAGCGCCCCTGGACGACTTGTATAATTGATGTAATTGTGATAACATTGTGCCCACTTCCCACCCAATACCACCTGTCAACAGGATGTTCTCCACTGAAGGGTTCTTGTCATTAGCAAGGCTCAAATTGATTTCTCTTAGTGGCGTCAGCCTTGTTGAAGCGTAGCAGGCACCCCTGTTGCCACACCACTCAAAACAACTGAGTTCACTTCTGTGAGAGAGAAACCCAGAGTGGCTTGCGTAAAACAGTGCTTCTTTTACAGTGCTTCTGCGTTAGGACTTTTTATGGAAAGAGTTCCTCAGTGTTTTAGGGATGAGAGCTGTTGTGTTCTTGATGCTAACTGTCAGTTTACATGGGGCCAGTGACATGCACTGAGCAGTATTGATGAAAACACAAACACACTCACACTCTCACACACACAGACAGACAGACAGAAAGAAACACACACAGCTCAATGAGTCACTCAGCTTTAGGAGAAAAAAAAAGAATACCAATATTTGGGATTGAAAAGTAAACACTCATGAAAAGAAAAAGAAAAAAACAGCGAAAACAAGATATGTGTGTGTGTGTGGCAAAGAAAGTTTCACACCATTGTAAATAGGTGAGGTTAACAAGTACTTTTGTCTCTTTCAGAAAAAAGCAGAGTGAATCGAGCCTGAGCAACAACATCAACAACGACAGTAACAACAGACACAGAAACATACCCAACCCAGAGGCGAAGTCAGCCAGGAGGAAATTGCATACAGCACAAAAGACTGAGGGGAGAGTGAGGTCCTTGTCAATAAAGTGAATGGTGATTATGGCTGATAGTGATAAACTATTGCAGATAAACCCTGCTCTAGTTTGTCCTACATTCTGTCTCCCACTACCAAAAGCTTCTTCTCCTGTAATAACAGTTTACTGAGCAACATTGTACTGCGCCATAATAGCTGTGTTATAATTTGCTCTAACAACTCCAATTATCCCTCTTATTGATTCGGCCACACATTTAATAGGGATAGCCACACCTCTTGCATTACGAGTCATTAAAGGTGTTGAACAGTGAAAATTTTAAATTGTCTCCTCTTCATCCAGTCTGGATGTGTCCCTGACAACATAATTTGTGCCCTATCTGGCCACTGTAAACATCACACATAACAGTCATTTCACTCGTTTTTTTTCTCTCTCTCTCTCTCTTTCTTTCATGCTCTGTCACTTTTTCTGTCTCTCGTTCTTTTCTCCCTCTGTGGTCGTTGACAAAGGGGAGACAGGCAGAGAGACAAAGCGAGAGCACGGCGTGGTGGAGAAGCTAGTTGTGTGTGTGTGTGTGTGTGTGTGTGTGTGTTGACTGTAGTTAAGTGGGTCAATTTGTCTGTTGTTTTCTTTCAATTCTCTTCACGTTTCGGGTGGGTTCTAATTGCAGTCGCATTTTTCAGAATTTTTTTTTTGGAGTGGAATGTTCTTTGATCCACTGTTTTCACTCATGAAAAAGTGTTTCTCTTTTTTAGCGACCACAAAAGTGTACCATGGGGCGATTTGTCCGATTTTCTTTTTTTTTTTCTTTTTTTTTTTTTTTGGCAAGATTGTCCTCACTTGAAGTGAATTTGGAGTCTCCTTTGAGAGGCTGCCCATCAGCATCATTTAGTGGTAGATGCTGTCATTAAGATGGCTCTGACATCCATGGTTTTAGTGGCTGCTGACAGCCAGAGTGAGAGGAGGGCTGGGGGGTGATGATGGGGCCTGGCCCTGGGCTGCTTGGCTTGCAGTCTGGAGTGGAGGCACTCATCCTGGGCCTCGGGACTTGGCAAGAGAGGAGTGGTGCTCACTGGATGACTGGGAGGCTCTCTCTTTTTTCTCTCTTTCTCTCCTTTTATTCATTCTCTCAATCACCCTCTCACTCTCTATCTACTGGATCTCACTCTCTTCATCATCTCTTTCTCTCTCTCCCTCACCCTTTACGTCCTCTTTGTCTTTCCTTCTCTTCCTTGTCCCTCTCATTCTCACCTTCTCTCTCTTACAGTCCCCCTGTCTTTTGCTCTCTCTCTCTCTCTCTCTCTCCACCTCCTCCCTCCTTCCCTCCCTCCCTCCCTCCCTCCTCCTTCGGGTCAGTTTGTTTAGGCCTGGCCTCGCTCCGCTGGCCCTTTAAAAGCCGCGCGCCCTTCACACGCCCTGCGCTCCTTCCCAGTCATATTTCATTTCCAATACGCCAGCAGTAAAAGAAAAAGATAAAATGCAGGTCACCTTCAGAGCGCTGCCATTGGCTGTTGGCTAATTCCCCCACACTCAAAAAAGGTATTTTATACCCCTTCTTTTTTTCTCTCTTGATCACTAACTGACAGGGTGCCGGTGACCTCCTCTACCTGTGGGGCTGCCTCGCTGATGCTGATGCGTCCCCAGCCGTTGTCTTTCTGATGGACATTGGAATATCCATCATTTTGATTGACAAGGGGAAGCAGGGTACCTTTTTCATCCAGTGTAATGGAAAAACCCAGGCTCATTATTTGGTGGAAAGAGTGGTGGTGTGTCCCAAATAGCACACACCTTGTGTGTGTTTGTGTTTGTGTTTGTGTATGTGTGTGTCTAGGTGTGTGTGTGTGTACACACCTGCATCTGTGTATGTGTGCGTGTGCGTTTGCGCGTGCGCGTGTGTGTGTGCGTGTGAGAGTGTGTGAAAATATGTGGGAATATGTGTGTGTCTGCATCGGTGTCTGAATGTATGTCCAGGTGTGTTTTTGTTCACACGCATACATACATGCGTGTTATCCCATGTGCGTGCATATGTTTGTGAAGACACATTTATAAGTCTGAGTCTGTGTCTGCTTCTGTGTGTGTCCACCTGTGTGTGTCTTTCACCCATGTGTTCAAATGAGCAAAGTGTCCCTTTCATGAGGGTGGTGTGTCAGCCTGTGGACTGTAAAGCTCCACTGCCTCCCCTCCCCTCTCTCCTGTAGCTTTGTCTCTGTAGACGTACTAGAGGTGTAAAGTGTGTCTTGAGGTCTTGCCAGCTGCACTAAGCCCTTTTCGCCAGACTAGGACCTCCCGTGTCAGTTTGCTGTGATGGCGGACCGCTGTCAGGAGTAAGCAGTGTGGCAGCGTGGGTTTGGGTGTGGGGTAGCCATTTGACGGCACGTGGCGAGGTGTCTCTGTGTTCAAAGAGAGAGTTTGTGAGCACAGGGTCCAGTGGGTAGGGTCAACCCGGCCTCTGACACAGGTCTGTGGACGGTGTGTGTGTGTGTGTGTGTGTGTGTGTGTGTGTGTGTGTGTTTGTGTGTGTGTGAGGTCAGCCTGTGTTTGACTGGATGTGGGGGGGGGCATTAGTTGTTGTTTGGCCCAGCTGGCAACGACTTGTGCCTTTGGTGTCTGGTGGTTTAGTGCGAGGAGGCTTTTGGTAAACAGAGCTGCACGCACACCACACACACACACACACACACACACACACACACACACACACACACATGCACGCACATGCACACACACATGCACGCACATGCACACACACACAGACACACACAGACACACACACAAACTCCTTCTCTCTGTTTGTCTCTCTCATGCACACGCACATGTACACACACACACACACACACACACACACACACACACACACACACAGACACACACACACAGACACACACACAAACTCCTTCTCTCTGTTTGTCTCTCTCATGCACACACACATGTACACACACACACACACATACATACAAACACTGGCACAATCACACATCCACACAAAAACACCAGTGTTTTCTCACACATACACACACTCTAAGCGACACACATGGGCTGGCCACAGGCGAGAAGGGAGGCTCTGTTTAATTTTCAGCTTGCCTGTGAATGTGTGTGTGTGTGTGTGTGTGATGCCAGAGTAAATAGCACAGAGGACTCAGCACACAGGACCAGCAGGCACAAGCAGCACCTCTTCATGCCCCCAACACCCCGACTCCAAACCCTACCCCTCCAAAAGACTGACCACATCGCAGCTGATAGGATCAAAGACACAGACCAAGGGGACAAACAAGAGGTAGAGCAGGGAATGAAAGGAAGACTGGAAAACAGGGAACAAAACACACACACACACACACACACACACACGCACCGAATGACAGAAAGAAGGAAAGAAAGAAAGGGTAGGCAGGGAAAGAAAGAGAGAGAGGAAAAAGAAGCCACTGGTACACCGTTGCACAGCAAGTGTGTGTGTGTGTGTATGTGTATGTGTGTCTGTGTGTGTGCGTGTGCATTAGAGTGCGGATCGGGCCGCAAATTTCTGTCCAAACCCGGCCCATGTCCGACAGAGTTGCGTCCGAACCCGACAGGCATTTTCATTTTTATGTCTGAACCCGACCCGAGCCCGACGCAGATGATGCCTCAGTTATTCCCATGCTAGTGATTAAACGTTCACGTTTGTGGATAGCCTGTCTTTTTAGCCCATTAAACGGAACACACAACAAATTGTCTACAGAATCAGATGAGCGTGCACGCACGCAGGTCACACACAGCGCACAAGAGGCCCAAGCAAGCATAGCCTATTGAAATAGAATTCTTGTCTTACCATTGACGAAAAGTCTTAAAAATGAACTGCACACAGTGCCTCTGTCACTGATCCATATGCAGCATCGACGTTAATTGGGGCAATGAAATGCCTGAAATGCGTTGTCACGATAAACAAATCTTGCACACAGGAAGAAAAGCTATTAGGTCTTTTTTTACATTTTACTTTATTCTCAAAAAAAACAAACGTTTGCATCATGTAAAAACAGACCTGTTGGTTACCCAACATAATAAGGAATGTAAATGTAAAGCTTCCAATGCATATCGCCCCCATGTGTCCGAACCCGAACCGAACCCGACTACAATTTCTAAATATTTGTCCGAACCCGACCCGACCCATCGGGTCCCGTCGGGCTCGGTTCGGGTAGCCACACTCTAGTGTGCATGCGTGTGCTTTTGTGTGTGCGTGTGTGTGTGTGTGTGTGTGTGTGTGTGTGTGTGTGTGTGTGTGTGTGTGTGTGTGTGTGTGTGTGTGTGTGTGCGTGCGCGCGCGCCTGTGTGTGTGCTTATGCGTGTGTGCATTTACATGTGTGTGTGTGCATGTGTGTGTGTGTGCATGTGTGTTTATGTCTGTGTGCGTGCATGTGTGTGCGTGCATGTATGTGCGTGCATGTGTGTGTGCATGTGTGTTCATGTCTGTGCGCGTGCATGTGTGTGTATTTTGTGTGAGTGTGTGTTTCTGGGCACTGGGCCATGGAGCCTTGCTACTGGCCCAGGCCAAGGTCAGCGGGCCAGGCTGGCGTGAGAGTGGCTCAGTCCGGCCGCGGATAAATATATTCCCCGAGCCGCCGCTCCCAACAACACTCCATCTTTAATCCCTGCCGCTCCGAGTGAACTATATAAACTATTAACTGCACATCCAGTAAATCCCGCCACAGAAAGGCCTGTAAAATTGCATCCCCCCCAGCAAACAGCACAGTAAAGTGCCCTTGCTGTATGACATGATGGGGGCCAAAAACAGTCATTTCCCACTACAGGCTTTTCAAATTGAGTCTTATCCACTCCGGCAACGAGATTTCACCGCCGACCAACCCCGACAATCCCCCTCCCCACAAACACACACAACCTCACGCCGCCACTACCGCCATCTACCCCCCCCACCCCAACCCCCCCTTTCCTTAAATCACGCTTTCATCAGCAGTCTGGGAGATTAGGTGGGAAAGGGCTAACCCTGGAGATGGGATCTAAGCGGTTTTAACCGCGTCTGCCTGCCCATCCATCCGTCCGTCTTCGTCCACAGGATCTGACCGGTACCTGCTTCATTATCCTCGCCGTGGGCTGGTTGTGCTGCCGACGGCATGTTTAACCTTTTTCCGCGCTTGCCCCCACCACCTCGCCCCTGCCTCTGCCCTGCCCACCCCTCTTGGAGGGGTCCAGGCCCGTGAGGAGTGGCACATGCACCTCCGTCAGCAGGAGCCCTGTGATTTAGCGCGCCCTTTGACCCCCAGTGTGGGCTCGCTCAGCAATATATACACTCACTCGCCTGCATCACACACACATACACATGGATCACGTACAAACACCCCTGCATCAGACACACACACACACACACACACACACACACACACACGCCAAACAAACAAACGCTCACACACACACACACACACCTTCATGAGTCCAGCCCCTCACCTGAGCCCCCGAAATGGGAGCGGGAGCAATTTTAGCCCGACATGATCGGTAATGGAGAGGATCTCCTGCTCTCTGGCAGTCAGTCAAGCGGGGTAATGACACTGACAACCGACTGGCGCCCATCAACGGACCCCGACCAGCAGTGGTGGTGGTGGTGGTGGAGGTGTAGGAGGAGGTGGAGGAGAGAGAGAAAGAGGGGGAGAGAAAGACAGACAGAAAGAGAGAGATAAAGAATGAAAGACAGACCGACCGACAGACAGACAGAAATAAAGAGACGTGGCACAAATTTTGTGTTTGGTCCATAACGTGTGCCATTCCACATGTCATCTCCCGGATCCGCTCTCTGAGCGGCGGGGAAGCGGCAGCAGACCGGCTCTTTTGTCCAGGGGCTTTTCTCAGAGTGCTGCTCTGTTCTGAAGTACCCTGCTCTCATACCCAACACCACCCCTCTCTCCACACACACACACACTTACCCCCCCCTCCACCTCCAACACACCAATCCCACCCCCGCAAATCTCTCACCCTCTACATGTCCAGCCAGCGGGGGAGCTGAAATCGCATTCTCTGCGCCTCCCGTCACTGACCTGAATACGCTCACTCTCCGCACACATGGCAGCTCCTGCAGCAGAACAGGGTGAAGGCAAAGAGAAAAGAGAGACAAGGAGAAGAAGAAGAAGAAGAAGAAGAAGAGAGAGAGAGACAGAGAGACTGAGCAAGAGAGAGGGAGAAGGAAAGAGCGAGAGCAAAAGAGAGAGATCACTGAGCCAAAATGACAGTGAGAGAGAGTGAGAGAGAGAGAAAAGAAAGAGACAGCCCCAGGAGGTGAAGGAGTCTGTCTGTGTGTATTTACGTGTGGAGGATGAGGAGGGTTGGCAGGGTGGAGGGGGTGGTGCTGGGATGAGGGTGGATGGATGATGGAGGCAGTGGTGGTGCTGATGCTGATGGAGGTTTGTTGTTGGGCTGGAGGCATGTGCTTGGGGCATGTGGTGCGGGGCAGCCCTATCTGCCCTCTGCAGAACTGCCCTTCGCCTGCCTGCCTTCTTGCCCCCCTTTCCTCAATCCGCTGCCCCACTGCCGCAGTGCATGCTGGGAGGTGTTTGCCTCCTATTATTTGGCCCTCGGCGGGGCCACGGCCCTCTCCCTGTGAGGGAGTCTGCCACCCCGGCGAGGGAGGCTCTCTGTAGAAGCTGATTGCGAGTGAGAGGAGCGGTGTGCAGGGCCTGATTGTTTTAATTCCCCACAGGAGGAGGCTGGTGTGTGTGTGTGTGTGTGTGTGTGTGTGTGTGTCTAGTGGCAATGGACCGCACCAGAGGTGACTACGCCTCGTGAGGTTAGCTTCCTGCTCACTGCAGTTGTCCTTCCCTGCAAATGAACCCACTGAGGGGTGAGAGTGAACGAGATGGAGAGAGAGAGAGAGAGAGAGAGAGAAAGAATGGGGAGAGGGATAGATTGGGTTTAGAGTGACTCATGCAGTGCAGTTTACCTGGGCACAGAGGAGAGGAGAGGAGAGGTCCAGTCTGGTTTGGGCAGCATGTCTGGGGACTAGCTGGAGAGGGACAGTCACTTCTAGTGCACTAGGGGTGTTTGTGCGTGATCCATGTGTACTGTATGTGTGTGTGATGCAGGCGAGTGAGTGTATATAGCAGAGGGTGATCCATTCCTTTTGCACAGACAGCACAGCTGGCTCCACATGAATGCTACTTTATATGTAAGCACTAATAATAGAATCAATAACAACTCAATATATCTTGATATATCCGTCCTAATCTGAGGCAGATTTACCAGATGTTTTCCATACATGATTAATAATCAGCTTCCAATTTAGTTCACCACTGATCATAGTACTGCAATTGTATATAGCCTGCAGTACATCACAATATATCATAATTGTTGGAGGACTTCCATTGCACATGCTGGTTCACAATACTTGAATATAATATCTACGACTGCTTGCATTAACAGGGAATGTTTCTAGTGATTTTTTTTTTGTTGAGGAAAATGCTTGGAGGTTTACGCATTGTTCAGAAATCTGAATTGTATTATGTATATGTGTATATGAACAAAAAACAAAAACGGTGAATGGCATTGCACTTATGACTGTCAGGTGCACAAGCCCTATCAGGCTGTATGTGTGTAATCTGCAGGCTTGCAGTGGGTGCTTAACATTTCCCTTCCCTCTCTAAATGATGATGAGACCACAGAGGCCCGATCAAGACCAAACATGAAGCCAGTCAATAGTCTCAGGAGGTCACTTTATATCACACACACACACACAGAATAATAGTCTTCAGAGGCATTGTGCAGTGGAAATAAGTGTGTACACACATGCAGTCTCTCTCTCTCATACACACACACACACACACACACACACACACACACACACAGCTAAAATATGTAAACACTCACGCACACATATTGTACGTAGACACACACATACACAGACACCCGTGCACACACACACAAACACACACACACCAAATCTGTGCATCATATCAGCACATTGAGAGGGAGAGAGAGAGTAAGGGCAGGGCCTCTGGTGGGTGGGGGGTGTTATCACCCTGCCAGGGGTCCTGGCGGTTCACCCCTGAGCCCCTCGGATTGCTATCGCACTCAACCTGCCTGTGCAGGGGCCGACCCCCACACAAAGCCAGCATGGCCCCCGTCTGACACCGCCACAATAACCGGCCAGCAGCGCTTTAGTCCATACAAGGCAGCCACATATACGCGCCACAGCCAGCCGCCATGGACTCTGGCAAATCCCAAATCCATATGCTTACAAGCATAGCAGCTTATTCTAAGTCTGTTTGTATGTGAATATTTGTGTGTGTGTGTGTGTATGTGTGTGTGTATATGTATATATATATATATATATGTATATGTGTGTGTGTGTGTGTGTGTGTGTGTGTGTGTGTGTATGTGTCTATGCATTTGTGAATGCGTGTGTGTGTGTGTGTGCATTTGAACTATTTTCTCCACAAAATTGACAAATCTAGAGGCTGTGGCTTTAATGCATGCATATGTCTATACCCTTCTATATCCTTACTGTGTCTATAACACACACACACACACACACACACACACGCTCACACATAGACATTCAAATATACCTATATACACCCATGCGGACAGCCAGCAGGCAGGTATTGCTGGATCCAGGGAGTTGCCTGCCCACCAGTGTTTGCCTCAGCTGAGTGTGGCAGGCTATGAATTATATCACATCCTGAACATGGGGCCCAGAACAGGAGGAGCAGTGCATCTTCAATTTCAAGACGTTTCAGGAGAGGAAAATAAGAGAGAGAGAGAGAGAAAGAGAGGGAGGGGGAGGCTGCAAAAGAGAGGAGCTGTGAGGAAAAAAGGGAAAGGAGATTCAATCTTCAAGCACCTTACAAATGTTTGCGTCAGTTTTCTTGTTTAAAGGAGAAAACCACAGAAGAAGACTGCGACGGAGAAGGAAGAAGAGGAGGAAAGAGAGGAGGAGGAGGGGGAGTAATGTCCACGACTCGATTTTCTCTGCCCACCCCCAACCCACCTCCCTCCCTTTTCCGCACCCCCCCCCCCTTCCAAACTGTAGTGAAAAGATTAAATTGTTTACGAGCTCGGAGCCTGGCTGGCTAGAGCGGATGAGCCAAGAGCGACAGAGATAGACATTCTAATTCGCAGCTGTACTTAGCGCCCTGGTCCCTCTGTGCAACCACTAATTCTTTTATCTGGCTGCAACACTCCAGGCTGAAGCCACATTCATAATAATAATAAAAAAAAACTAAGTGAAAGAGGCAAAAATTACTGTTTTATACGCTGTACAACTGATAAAAAAATCTCTACTTGAATACTTGATTTCTTTTTCCCTCTCTCTCTCTTTCTCTCTCTCTCTCTCTTGGTCTCTCCCTCTCTCTTTCTACCCTCTTCCTCCTCATGTCCCCCTCCTCCTTTCCTTCCTTCTCTTCTCTCTGTCTTTCCTCTCCCCTCAGCTCACAAAGAGACGGACTGACTGTAGTCTTTAACCCTTTATCTTTCCTGAGCAGAAAGACATTCGCAGGCATCTCCACACCAGTTTCTCTGTGGTGAGCGTATCTTCGTGTGTGTGTGTGTGTGTGTGTGTGTGTGTGTGTGTGTGTGTGTGTGTGTGTGTGTGTGTGTGTAAAAGAGAGAGATTGAGTGGTGGGGGCAGTGGTTGAACGGCAGGGGGAGCCGGAGGCGATGGAGGTTGGTGCAAACTGGTTGTAGGTGGGGAGGGTGTGTGTGGTGATGGAAGGGTGTATTGGGGTAGAATGGGTGGTGGTGATGGTGGATCGGTGTGGTGGTGGGGGTATTGGTTGTGGGCTGAAGGGGTTTGGTGTGGGGTTTGGGGGTTTAGGGGTGGTGGTGACGGAGTCGGAGGGAGAAGGGGGTTTGACGCGCGGGGGTGTCTGAAGGGGGTTAGAAAATACAGCATGGAGAAGAATTACTGTTATCTCCAAGGCAGAAGAGGAAGAGGGCCCCGATAAGAACCTGCAGCAGCTGGGGGAGAATCAGGCGTGTGAGAAGTCGTGTTTCGAGGGGGTCGGGGTTGTAAATTCACTGGATATTCAGAGCGACCCTGCCCTGCTTGTCTGTCACATGAGGCTCAGCCATTCTCTCCCCCTCTCTCCCTCTCTCTCCCTTCCTCTCTCTCTTCCTTTCTTCTTTTCCCTCCCTCTTTCCCTGTCCCTCTTCTTCTCCTCCTTTTCTCTGTCTCTGTCTCTTTTTTATTTTCATTCCTGGGGTCTGCTCCTCCGATAGGGCGGCATTGTGCAGACTCCACTATATAGAAAGCTCATCAGCGCCGGTTGCCTTTGGGCCGTTATCAGGGGCTGGTAAGGTAACTGCGCGCTTATAGACTGCACACAGATAATGGTGGCAGAAGAAAGGAGATAAAGCGGGGACCTCTCCTCATTAACAGCTATCTCGGCCGCTGCAGACACTGCCAGTATTGAGTGGTTAGCATGCGGAGCATAAATTAAAAAGAGCCGGCGAATAAAAAGAGGAGAGGAGGGGCGGTAAATGATGGAGGGATGGAGGGAAGGAGGGAGGGAGGGAGAGGGTATCATAACTGCTGATGGGGACTCTCAGGGTAGATGGGGGTGCAGGGGTGGGTGGGTTAGTGGGGTGGGGGTGTGGGTAGGCATGGGGGGTGAGAAATACCGCCACACATAAAGGTGGGAAGGTGGGTGGTGGTCATAGTGGTCTAGGAGGGAGGGGAGGGAGGGCTGGTTGTGGACTTATCCCCCTCCACAAACCCCTGCTATCCACATATCCATACATGTGCACACTCATGCATATACACTCATGCATACACATTTCACCTGAGACACTGCACTGCACTCCCCGATCATTCCCAGATGGTCTCAGACCCAGAGGGGGCATCATGTCTGAGGGTGTGTTTCTGCGTGCCTTGTTGAGTGTGTCATTTCATTTATTTACTGTGTCATTGCATAGTTATTTATTTATTTATTCATTTATGAACTTGTTTTGCTGGTTAGTTTATGGCTATGGCTGGGTCCTTGAGAGAGCAGTGGCACTGCTTGGTCCCATCTGCATATCCCAGAGGAAGGATCTGATCTCACCTACCAGAGACTTTGGAAACACAGTAGCTGGTAAGGAAAGGAAATCTATTAATATTATTGTGTTGTGTATATATATATATACCTACTCATACCTTGTGCTGTGGTCCTTACCTTTACACACACACACACACACACACACACACACAAAACTGATGAAAAAGCAAACACACATACCCACAAACAGATGAAAATAGACACGCACACACACACACACACAAACACACACACACACACCTCTTCCTGGCTCCTGAGTAACCCAGAGGTTTTATGGTGCGGCGTGGCGTGCTGCAACACTACATCTCAAACAGGTCATTTCCCCCGAGCTGCGGCAGTGGCTGAGAGCAGGTTAAATCTTCTTGAGGTATTGTTTAAACCAACTGCCTGTATATGTGCCAGGCACACGCACAAGCTTGCTCCCACACACACTCACACACCTGCACACACACACACACACACACACACACAAACACACACACAAACACGTACAGAGAGAGAGAGAAGTGGAAATGGAAAACATGCATCACAAACATACACACATACCCATAACACACACACACACCACACACATACAGTACAGACATACAGAGGAATCTATACAATGTACGCAATCCTAGCCAGTCAGAACCATGACAGGATTAGAGCCATTTCAGACATGTGTTGAGCGTCTTTTCCTCCCTGGTCCTTTTCAGCAAAGCCGACAGGGAAAGAAAGAAGGAAAATAAAGGGGGAAAATGAAAACAAAAACAGCCACCTCACAAAGAGCCAAACAAAGCCCATAATCTCTTCCTCCCCCGTTACCACGGCATTGCACACTGACAATTAGGAATCAAAATGACCACGCAGACCGACAGAGGTACCAGTGCTTTGTGTGTGTGTGTGTGTGTGTGTGTGTGTGTGTGTGTGAGAATGTGTGTGAGAATGTGTGTGTGCCTGTATGTGCATGTATGTGAGAGAGAGAGAGTGTGTGTGTGTGTGTGTGCGTGTGTGCAGGCTCCTCTGTGGATGACCATCGAGCTGTAGAAGTGCCCCCTATTTTTATCCTCCCTCCACCACTCTCCACCTCAGCCTGTCTGTCTGTCTGTCTGTCTGTCTGTCTGTCTGTCTGTCTGTCTGTTCGTTCTTTGTGTGTCTGTGTGTGTCTGTGTCTGTGTGTGTGTGTCTCTGTGTGTGTGTTTGTGTGTGCATGTGAGACAATACTCGGCTGCGCTGGCTGGCAGACATGTTACTGATAAACTGGTGCTCTCGCGCGCCGGGCTTTACAATGGGGGCCCCTGGCTTCATTTGCATGACACAATTGGCTCTCCGTGCTGATGTGCCGCGGCTAGACAAGTGTAGCATTACGGGGGAACAAGTTACCATGGGGAAGGTTAATATAGACAATAAGGGAAGCAGATAATGTGAATTGGGTTCCTGTTTTTCAAACCTCTTCTCGGGCAGCCGGGGAAAATCGGCCCCTGCTTTTGAATAAAGGCGAATGCTTCAAAGGGCCAGCTTGCTGCCCAAGGTTCACAAATGCATACATACACATACATATACACATGCTTGCACAACATACAAAAGGTGTGAGAGACTATATTATAGAGCAACAAATTTGCAAAAACACACAAAGACATTTTAGTTCTACTATTCAGTTATTCATGCATTCATTAGTTCTACTATTCAGTTATTCATGCATGCACACACAGAAGCAAACAGACACACATAGGCATGCATACATACAGAAACCATATGTAAATGTTGCATACAAAAAGCGCATACATAATTTTGGACAGATTGATGTTCACATAAACTTATGAGGTGGTGTTTGGATGGTGGTATTTTCTTAACATTGTGGAGCCTTGCAGTCCTTTTGTAGACTATTTCATCATTAGTGGATTTGTATGCCTTGGTTGTTTTTTAATGGCATACAATAATTACCTCACCTCACATCCGCTGTGTAACATTCCATTAATGGGAAATAATATAACCATGAAAAGCTTAGTGACTCAACATTGACATGGTAGCATTTCAAAACTCTGTATAGAGATGCTGCATTACAACATGATTATGCCAAATTTGTGAGTTTTAAATCATGTTAGATACATATGAGCATGGTTTTGCCTCGCTAAATACTCTCTATATAGGATATCTGGACTGTATGTGCTGTACTGTATGTGTTCTTTTTAGGAGAAAGAACTAAAAAGTTGGTCATGAGAATTAGCAGGTACATCATGTGAAATAAAAAGCGAGAATGGGCTCTATGAAAGAAGGACAGAAAACATGACGAGAGAGAGAGAGAGGAGACTGAGAGAAAGAGAGATTGGCCTGCCCCATTCAAACTCCCTCTCAGAGCCGCCCAGCAGGTAAAGCCTCAATTACCATCCTTCACCGGGCCCCTAACAAGGCGACAAAAGGCACTAATTTTTAATTTAATATTTGGGCTGCTGATGAGCCCCGTCCTGCCGGGGAGGGGCCCAGGGACAGGGGGGAGGCCCGTGGCCCAGGAAGAGCCTCCCGTCGCGGGCTCCAGATGGGATGGGGCGGGGTGTGTGTGGGGGTGGGGGGGCGGGTTGGCGAAGAGGGTTGTTAAAGAGCGACGATTGAGTACCTTAACAGGGCTGAATTAAGTCTGAACCCTGGGGTGTCTGGGGCTCTGCCGAGAGAGAGCTCTAAATCACCGGAGCCCGGCTTTGGGTCCCCTGTCAAGTGCCTGCCATCATCATGACATTTAAAGCATCCATTAATTAGAAGGGCTGCCTGATGAGTTTTTGCTCTGCCGTTTTTTTATGTGTGTGTCCCCCCATACACACTCACCCCTACTCTACACACTCCTTTTCATGGAAATAAATAAATAATAAGCCCTGTCATCTAACCCCCGCTGTCTTTGATCATTTGGAGAAAATGACCATTAGATCCTTAACAGCACATTACAAGATGGTGATGGTACGGTGCCCTGAGAGGGACATACAAAGTGTTGGCCTGATGGCACAAACCCATCGCGCCACTCAGGCTTTTTCCATTCAGAAGTGGATGCTGTTTAACACAGCACAGTAGATATTAGTCCGTGGAACATGAGGACTGTACACACTTGAGCCGAAGTAGAGGATGTTGTCTGGACTGCTTGCCCAAGGCTTGGCTTTCTCTACACTGTCAGATGTTATTGTAACGTAGCGTCATGCCTATCTAAATTTGGATTGCTGCTCAGCGCTCTTTCAGAACTAGAGATTAAGGCTGAATGGTAGCCCTGGTTCATTTACTTAGCTGTCATGACAATTACAGATAATGGTAAGATGGTAATAGGAAATAATTTCTTAAGAAATCCCATGACATTATACGATATCTGCCATGACATATATATGACATGCAAAGTAAATTATGACCAGTTCGGTTTTGTGTTCAACAAAAATTGATTGTGTTGTGGTAATTTACAGAGTACAGACCATGGGAGCATGTGATTGTTGTATCTCAGAAACCTGAGATTAATACAGTGTCTGTGTGTGTGTATGTGCTTACATAGTTTGTTTATGTGTGTAAGTATTGTTTGTGTGTGTGTGTGTGTGTGTGTGTGTGTGTGTATGTCTTGCAAGTTTGTGTGTGTGTGCTGGCATGTGTGTGTCCTAGGTCGGCCGCGTGTCTAAAAATAGAAAGGGATAGATTTCCTCCTGGGAATGACACCCCATTTGTTTTCATTTTGCAGATGGTCGTCCCCGCCAGATTACACGCTTTGCCTCCCCGCCAGGCCCGCCACCCTCATCCTCCATGGCCACCTTCCCTTAATGCCCCCCCTATTATTCCTTAATGGATCGGGGACGAAAACAATGACCTACTAAAGAACAGACAGAGAATTCACCTGTGATTTATCTATTTACTCTGGGCCCTCTCCTCTCCAGCCAGGTGCGCAAATAACCTGCTTCTCCTCCCTCGCTTGCACTGGGCTTTCACGACCCAGGGAGATGAAGTCTGCCCATCCCAAAGTCGGAGCGAGAGCCTCGGGGATATGGAGTCATGGAATTGTTTTCCCAGCTGATTTCCAGTCACTTTCTCAAATCGACTAGAGCCTATCAGAGACGAAGCGCCATTTCTATTGCAGACTATTTGACCAGTATTCTGCATATCTGCTCCCTTATGCCCACTGGAGAGTATATGCAGACTCTGTTATTTCTGCTCCCTAATTCTGACTGTGCAGATCGGGGAGTTGAAGTGCTTTAGGTGTCGCTGGAAATGAGGAAAATGATGACGAGGACATTGTGCTGTCAGAAAAAGTAATCAGGGGAATTCGGAGTCGTCAGTAATTTCATCCCAGGTCAGGCCATTTTGATCCACTCGGAATTGTCATAATGTCAAGTGTCAGGATCCCTTTTCAGATGAAGTCAATGCAGCTCCCAGTTCCTGGAAGCCGCACAATTCATCGACGACAATAACAGAACCAGAATAGTCCCTTAAACTGCCTTTTAAGGCTGTGCTGATGTCTATTAGGGATAAGATGTGAAGACTCTAAAATTGGTGGCAATTTAATTAAAAAGCTGAAAAGTACAGAGGGGAATGAACTAAGTGGTGCGATATAAAACTGCCAGCAAATGGATTCCTCAAACACACTCGAGGGAAACCACTCAAGTCACTTAGCCAACCAATAACTAAAGTTCTGTTTTCGCTCTCGTACCCCACAAACGGAATGTATTATTTAGCACACGTTCTGCGACTAATTTGACTCGCACTTGTTTTTGCGGCAGTCGGCATGGTGCTAGCAGAGATTGCCTGCTTAAAGTTTAACAAGAGAGGCGTGGGATTGTTTGAAGGTGGAGACAGTGGAGATGGAGGATCCACCGAGTGTGTGTGTGTGAGTGAGAGTGAGAGTGAGAGAGAGCGAGTATGTCTCTCTCTGTGTGTGTGTGTGTGTGTGTGTGTGTGTGTGTGTGTGTGTGTGTGTGTGTGTGTGTGTGTGTGTGTGTGTGTGTGTGTGTGTGTCTGTCTTTGTGTGTGTTTGTGAATGTGTATTCATGGATGCTTTTGTGGGACTGTGTGTGTGTGTGTGTAGGTGTGTGTGTCTATCTGAGTGTATCTGTGTGCATGCATGTGGTCTGTTGTAATTGTGTAATAGTGTGAACAAGTGTGTGTGTGTGTGAGAGAGCGAGAGAGAGAGAGAAAGAGAGAGACTGAGTGTGTGAACAAGTGTGTGTGTGTGTGTGTGTGGTGTGTGTGTGTGTGTGTGTGAGGTGGTGTCCAGCTCTAATATTGATCGCCTGGGCGGTGCAGGTGTCTGCCCTGAGAGGGTGGATGTGCACCCAGGCAGAGAAAGCGAGGGGGGGAGTTTGGGATGGTGAGAGGTAGAGAGCGAGGGAGGGAGGAGAGAGGGAGGAGAAGAGAGAGAGAGGACATGGCTAGAGTGAGGGAGGGAGGAGAGAGGGAGTAGAAAAGAGAGAGAGGACATGGCTGGAGAGAGTGAGTGAGGGAGGGAGAGAGGGAGGGAGGAAAAGAGAGAGGACATGGCTGGCTAGGCTGACCCCGGCCCAGTCCATGACACCCTGCTGGATTTGGGCCCTGTCAGCAGAAACGCCCCCAGCATAGCAGAGCAGAGGAGGAGAGCAAACGGAACACCTCAGCAACCTCTCCCTCTCTCCCTCTCTCCTCTACTCGCTATATCCCTCCCTCTCTTTCCCTCTCTCCATCTCTTTCCTTCTCTCCTAGTCTCTCTCTCTATCTCCCTCTCATCACTCTCATTTTCTCTCTCTCTCTCTCTCTCTCTCTCTCTCTGTCTGCATCTCTTCCTCTTTTCTCCTCGCTTTCTGTTTCATTCTCCCTCTTTTGGTCTCATTCCCTCTCTCCCCCTATCATTCTTCCTCTCTCTCTCTCTCTCTCTCATTCTCTCTCTTTCAGTGGGGCCCTCTCTGTCTTACTATACCCTTATCATCAGAAAAACTCATTTTCAGGTTTTGGAGGGGTCTGCTGTGGCTGTAGAAAGCTCATTTTGGCCAGTCACACGGTGGCCGTGCAGCACTGCATCTCATCTCTTTCATCAGGCCCCTGCGCTAGTCGCTCCCTCTGCTCCCCATTTGTCATCTTCCCTCAAAAGTCCATGGGGAGAATTTATCGATGCTTTGTAACCATTGAACTCAAGTATACGGGATATGCAGTTGACTCCTCTGCTTTCTTTCTATCCAATTTAGTACACACACACACACACACACACACACACACACACACACACACACACACACACACACACACTATCTCTGTCCCTCTCTCTGTCTCTCTCTCTCTCACACACACACAAGCATACACACACATATGTAGTCAACAATCAAATAGTCATCCATTTCAAAGCCTGTTCCAATTCATGTGGCTCCAGTGCTTTCTGTCTTGTGAGGTCTATTCTTCCCCAATGGCAATTATTGACTGTTACGCTGCCAATTACCACAGAGCCTTTCCTTTCCAAGGACGACTCACCCCCATCAACCCCCCACTCCCCCCTGTCTCTTCCCTCTGAGTGAAGTAATGGCAATGCGCTGGCAGGATTTATGTCATGGGCTCATTTTCCTGTGTTTTTATATGTGCGCTGTAAACCTTTAACAGCTAATGCATTAACAATATCCCCCCTCTTTGTCAAATTCATTGCAAACGCGTTTGAGTGGCCTGCTCTTGTCCCTGCCCGATGCCTCCTAAATGGAGCAGGCATATCTCCGTGAATTTCTGCCGCACTCGAAAAACAGCCCCTTAACCCCCCCCCACCACCACCACCACCTCCTCACTTCTCTCCTTCTTACTCTCTCTCTCTCTCGCTCTCCTCATGACCCCCCCTCCCACTCTCCTCTGCTCCTGCTAGTTAACTGTGGAGGTTTCAGGCTATTCTATCTGAAATTTATCAGGGAGGAATTGGGCCCAGGTCATTGTCAGACGGCCATAACCCCTTTGTGCTGGCCCCATTGTGGGGGGAGATAAAGTGTGAAAGGCAGACAGCGAGCGGCCGGCCATAGGCAGACGAGTCCCTCTTCAGGTCATAATGCCGGCCGAGACGGGAGGCGGGTCGCCAGCGCCTATCGTCTCTCTCTCTCCACCGCCGCGTCCACCACACAATGCCGGAATGTGTTTTTTTTTAAAAAAACACTTGGAATGGAGAGCTTCCATCAGGGCACGGCAGGATAAAAGGCGTCATTTCACAGGGCTTTTCATTGCCCGTTTAACTAGCTCTTGTTCCTGCGCGCTAATATCGCCCGGGCGAATTACCATTTCAAAAATCGACGCGGGGAGCACACGTGAGCGGGAGGGAGGCTGCGTTGGAGACATCGGTCACACACACACACACGCACGCTCACACACACGCACGCTCACACACACGCCCATCAGTCTGTGCTCCCGCTCCCGGGTCCATGTGGCATTTTACAAACCCCAGCCACGTACCCCCACACACAAACACACACACACACACACACACACACACACACACACACACACACACACACACACACACACACACACACACACACACACACACACTTCTCCCCAGCCCTCCATGGCAAATTCTCCCGATTAGATTTGTAAATCAAAAACCAATATATAACATGCAAGAATTAATCTGTTTTATATTCCCTGGTTACATTTTTCGTGAATCGCATTTGGAAGATTTAGAACGTATTTGCGCCGGCTTCTTTCGGCCATTATATGCTTCAGTTCATACATCTATTTGTAAGACTATAAAACAGGCATTGACTACCCATGTAAATTGTGTTCCCCACAATAAATTATATGCATACTTGCAAAAATACATAACCACTGTTGGTTCCTCTGTGTCTCCCGAATACAAATAACAACCGGGGCCACAAACACATCTGCCATTTGTGGCTTATTTTGTCTTGGTCTGGATGAAAGTTTGGATTTTTATTCTTACAGTATTTTTTTCTTGAAGGCCTTCCCCTCTCCTCTCTTCTCTTTTCTCTATCTCTCCCCCTGTCCTCTCTTCTCCTCTCTCTCTTTCTATCTTTCTCTCTCTCTCTCTCTCTCTCTCTCTCTCTCTCTCTCTCTCTCTCCTGGCTCCATCTCCCAGGTTCTATTAACATCGAGGCAGTGATGTTCTCAGCGAACCAGGCTGGTTGAAAATGTCATTGACCTGCACACACCCACGGTTCAGCAGCTAATTCTTTCTCAGCCGCAGCCTCCTCCTCTGAAGCGACTCGCTCCCAGCCTCCCCTGTGTGTGTGTGTGTGTGTGTGTGTGTGTGTGTGTGTGTGTGTGTGTGTGTGTGTGTGTGTGTGTGTGTGTGTGTGTGTGTGTGTGTGTGAGTGTGTGTGACGGCTGTGAAATCTAATGCAAGTAGTGATTTAAAGGCCCACAACAGCACTGGTCTGTGTACATACATGCAGGATTTCGATATGTACGGCCTGTGCATTAATCACAGTGTGTGTGTGTGTGTGTGTGTGTGTGTGTGTGTGTGTGCAGGTTGCGCTCTGCTCATTTTCTGTTCATGGACCACTGCATATTCTCTCTTACACCAGAGATGGGCAGTATTCCACATGTTTAATAAAGTTTTTTTTTTTTATCACTAAATGGGGTAAACCTAATCAGAAATGTCTGTACTGAAAAGGTACACGCGAGAGGCTTCTGGAAATTATTACATCTCAGCTTGTTCATCAACCAAATATCATGAGGTTTGCCCGTTTAGGATATTGTGAATTTATAGAGCAATGATGACTACTTAATAGTATTAGTATTCAAATCCATATTTTTAACATCTAGTATTCAAGGCCATGATTTAGTTAAAGAGAACATATCTGACAAAGTTCTATTTAAGGTAAGATAAGCTGCCATTCTGTCCTAATTCTATCCTTATACAGAATAAGCTGAAAAGGAAAAGTTAGACTTTCAAGAATTTAAATGTTGCTCTAGCAACTTCTATACTTTCCAAGCACTTTTTTTTTTTCATTTTGCTGGAATGAGTAGCATAAATGCAGTGATCACCAAACATCTGTTTTGAAAAATGGCATTATGATCTCAATCATGGAAATTTCTACTGGACAAAACATCACAAATAGCTGGGCTGGGTTGCAACAAATAAAAAGTTTCTCATAGTAAATTAGTAAATGCAGATGATTCAAAATATGAAGGCTATTTTGAGTTTAGCGTTAGAAGGCAGCTGTCAAGCAAATTATATTTAAATGATTGAAAATCTTCATAAACTGCCACAGAGAGATGAGCACAAAGGTTAATTTAGATAAGAAATGAATTTCAAGTATTCATATAATTACAATATAATCACTAAAAGTATTTTCAGATTGAAGACCAGTTTCTTGTACTTTGCAACTCACTGTGCCTCTCTCTCTTTCTCTCTCTCTCTCTCTCTCTCTCTCTCTCTCTCTCTCTCTCTCTCTCTCTCTCTCTCTCTCTCTTTCTGTGTGAAGTCTTGTGTGAAGTCTACCCGCAGTTCTGGGAAAAGCGGTTTTGCTTTACCTCCTGTGTTTAGCCAGAGCATTGAGGTGAGCATCGAGACCTCCCCATCTTCTCTCCTTGCCCTGTGGCCATGGCCAGGGCAAAGGTCGGAGGTCACCACCCTGCCAACATCCCTCCCAGTACTCCCCAACCAGCCAGCCCCCTTTTCTGGCGCATGGTGGTGAGCCTGGAAAGCTCATAAAATTGCAAATGGGAGCGTATTTTCCACAATACCCTGGGTAAACAGGAGCTGAGCACACACTCGCTCTTGCGCCATCAAATATTCATCTTGGCGTGGCCGGAGAGCGGGGAGGCTGCGGCGGACGCCCCTCTCTGGGTAAACAGTGGGGAGATTGCTGCCCGTCGTCTCTCGTCCCACGCGGCATCGCCACTGCCCCCTCTGCCATAGCCGCCGCCGCCGACGCCCTGAGAGCGTGACAAATTCTCCTCCTAATTACGAGGAGCTCTGTGTGCTCTCACTGCATGGAAAATCCACCCTGATCACACACACACACACACACACACGCACACACACACACACATACACACATACACACTCACTCTACCTCCCTTGGTGGAATTAGGCCTCCCCATGTACACTCAGCATAGGAGGTGCTGCTGGTAGGAGGGCTCAATGTGTGTGTGTGTGTGTGTGTGTGTGTGTACAGAGAGGTGGGGTGGGGAGGTAGCTCTCTTCTAGGGAGATAGTTGAGATCTGCTGTGTGAGAAGAGAGAGGGAGGGAGACGCATCAGCACCCTGCAGACAGCAGCTTAAGAGGACGAGAGAGCGAGAGAGAGAGAGAGAGAGAGAGAGAGAGAGAAGTGAATAGAGACTCATTAGTCATGTAAAAGCCCTCGGCCCTCCTGGGGAGTCTCACAGCCGCGGTGGTGTCGGAGTCGCCTCTGAGAGTCTCAGTGTGACTGTGCAGCTGGGAGCCATTACACATAGAGTGGAGGTGTGCGCAACTACGACTGCCAGCCCCGTCGAGGCCCATCTCTGGTGACTTGCCTCTCAATGGTTTTCGAAATTCCAAAATGATCCCTTCCTCTCTCTCTCTCTCTCTCTCTCAAACATGCCCCTCGTTTACTCTCAATTTTCACTCACTCACCGGCTCTGGAGGCCCTCTAACACGCCGTCCTTGATGCCCCATTGTCTTTGGAAACTAATGTCATTATCAATGGAATAATGAAATAATGAGACAAGCTTTCTGCCTGGACAACGCTTTGAGAGGAAGTCGTCACATCTGCTCAAAGACCGGCTGCCACTCAAAAGTATGGAGGATAGTGGTGTTGGCGCTGTTCCACCTGTTGCCACTTGGGGCAGCAGAGTACACAGCATAGAAGCCCCTGCGACTGGTCAGTGAAGCCCTCACCATGAGATAAAGGAGTTTTCAGTGGCTAACAAGGAAATGATTGCAGAAAAGAAATTACTTTAGATAAAGAAGCTACATAAAGCTTTCATACACAGCTTTATGTTTTGATAGGAGTTCATGCATTTTATTCTGTTCTCACACTGAATATTCTAACCCAGTCTACTAGATGCACTGCATCCTTTGTCTGGGCTGTTATTCTACCCATAATGAGCTGTGACCTGGGGTCTCTCTGTATACAGATATACAGTCATAGTTTGACAACACTGAAACTGGACGTTGTATTCAAATACAATCAATGTATGTTCGTTAAAACAGGTGCATGGCATGTAGCAGCAGCAAGGAATGTAGGTTGTAAATCAGCACGCTGTACTGAATCTGTACTGCACTGATACACATAGTCAGTGATGCTGTTTTTTTATTTTTTAATTCCCACAGACCTGGGCCACAGAATGACCTGCACACAGGGCATAGCCTGAGTGGCTAGTGGGAATGAGATGTGCTTATCTGCCCTTCACATGCTCATATACTGTACCATGGAAATTAATTTGAAGATAATATCAGTTCTAGTTGCCTATATGCAAACATGCTTTAATAGCATAGGTCTCTCTCTCTCTCTCTCCCTCTCTCTTCCCTCTCTCTCCCCCTCTCCTTGAGGATGCAGGTGTGTGGCAGTGATGTGGCCTGTGAGGGTGATTGAGGGGCCGCTGGGCTGATGGAGCCAGTGATCCGGGCCTCCTCTGCCCTCCGCTCCGTGAGTAAACAAAGCCGCTCGCCTGCATGCCTACCTGCCCGCCTGCCTGCCCAGCCGTCAATCCCTCCACTCGCAGAGATCCGGTCGGCCAGCACTGGCTACTCCCTGAGCTCCCTCACCACTCCCCTCTCTTCCACATTAACAACAACAACCAGTCATTAGCTATTACCGACAGGCGTGGGCTAGCAAACAGACAGACCCAAAGGATGACTCGGAGATGAGGAAGGCAACACAAGTTTATTAGTGTTGCACATTTAATGCACAGAGGCGATTCAGTGTGCTTTACATAAATGGCAAAAAGTAAATACACTTAAAAAGTAAATACACTTGGTATTTAATGCTTCTTTGCACTTCTGGTTGGATGTCAACTGCATTTCACTGGCTCTGTACCCGTACTCTGCTAAAAATTTGATTTGATCTAATCTAATCTAAAAAGGGAAAAAAAGAGTGAAGCACATAAAATAGAATAAATAAAAGAATGTTTGAACAACTTTATGGAAGGTAGTCGCCCTGATTGTGTGTGTCTATATCAGTAGCTAGTCTCCTCTCCTGCTTCTGACTGAGACTCTGACACCTTGCAGCAGGCCTGTTGTTCAGTTTCAGGTTCATTTGTAGGACCAGTCAGTCCACTGTCTCTGTCCTCAAATGAAGGCGTCCGACTCTGGAGGGGTCTGTAAATATGTCGGAGGAGCTGATTCGCGGGAGCTGGGAACGCACGTGTCCGCTCATGCCAGACGCAGATTGCAACCAGCCGTTAAATTTCGGAGGCAAATAATTGCGGATGAGAAGTTCTGTTAATTATGTTTCCCACCCATATCTTGTGTCTGTGTGTGTGTGTACGTGTGTATCTCTCTCTCTCTCTGTGTGTGTGTGTGTGTGTGTGTGTGTGTGTGTGTGTGTGTGTGTGTGTGTCCTGTTCTGACTGGTCCCTTGTAATTCTGTTTGTGTATATGTTTGTGTTTGTGTGTGTTTGCGCATGTGCCTGAGAATATGTATAGGGTTGTGTGTGTGTGTGTGTGTGTGTGTGTGTGTGTGTGTGTGTGTGTGTGTGTGTTTTTGTGTGTGTGGGGATGGGTGTTTGTGTGCATATGCATTTTGACGCATTTCTTCACATGGTTGAGAATATATTTAGGCTTGTTTGTGTGTGTGTGTGTGTGTGTGTGTGTGTGTTTTGAAAGAGAGAGAGAGAGAGAGAGATGGAGGGAAAGAATGTGCACTTCATTAAGTATACAATGCCACTGCTCAGCGAGCCTTGTCTTCCGATGCTCGTCTGGTGCTCCGTCAGTTTCCTTCCTGCAATTTCCCTCCCCAGTGATCAAAGCCACCCCCTCCACACACACACACACACACACACACACACACACACACACACACACACACACACACACACACACACACGTTCCCCTGTCCCCACGTTAGTATCTCCCAAGCACGTCCCTGCCTCCCTCTGTCTACACGGTTGTCTTACAGGCACAGCGAGGACACCCCATGGGGCCTTGCCCCCCACCACCACCACCTCCCGTGCCCCTCTCCACCCCCTGCCACCAGCAACACCATCCCCACCACCCCTTCTGATTTACTAGGAGAGGCTGCCTCTGTCACAGTGTGTGATTGCGACCTGCGGTTGACCCGTGCAGGATATATAGCGGTGCAGGTTATCTACATAATGCAGGGGGAGAGACAGAGAGAGAGAGAGAGAGAGAGAGAGAGAGAGTGCTTTAGCCATTAGCCATCATAGAGACAGAGTGGATACAGAGTCTTTTTTAAATAGACAAAGGCTCCTGCTAAATGACTGGAAAGGTTGTTTTCTTTTATCTTCTGTTTCTTTTTGTATCTCCCCTTTTTCTGTCTTTCCTCAAGGGCCTGTGAACGAGCTTCTCTTTCACTGTCTTAGCGTTAGTATACAGGCAGCACAGGTGGGCCGCTTTGTGTGTTTTGTGTCTCAGAGCAAAGCAGGTGAGTGTGTGTGTGCGTGTGTGTGTGTGTGTGTGTGTGTGTGTGTGCGCCGAGGCACAGATGTGCACCAGCACGGCGAACGGCGACCCAACTCGGGCGCTGAGCCGCTCGTGATCCCCGAGCATCTGTGTGGCGGCGGCGGCGGCGGCGACAGTGGCGACGTGCGAAGCCTAAACGACAGATAAAAAGCCGGGCCATTGATCATCTCCAACTGCACATGATGCATAATCCGCACCATAATGTGTCTTTCATAATCATCAAGTCCCAGGGAATGCCCCGCAAAAATAAATAAAATAAACGTCAAAAGCGCGAAGCGCAAAAAGGTGAGTGGAAGAGTAAATAGAGGAATGCAATACAGCATGCTGTTTTTTAAGAAATGGGCCATTATGAGACGCTTCCCATTCTTTTACGATATCGAACCATCAGTTACCCAGATGGCACGGGGAGAGTCAGAGAGGATGTGCAAAACAGACAGACAGAGAGAGAGAGAGAGAGAGAGAGAGAGAGAGAGAGAGAGAGAATGAGAGAGAGTGGAGGAAAGAGAGGAGGTAGAGAATGACTGACAAATCTGCTGCTGTGCAGTGCATGGTTGTTTGTGTATCTGGCTTGTTTGTTTATTTATTTATTTTCTGGTTTATTTATTTATTTATATATTTATTTCGCCTCCATGGTGGTGCTCAGTCTGCACACTGTAATAAACAGCTGTTGCCTTGCGCACAAGCTTCTGTGTCAGGTGCCTCGGTGCTGTGCTGTGCTTCCCTGATGCTGTACTGCACGCTGGATATGTGATGCTGTGCTTTTTTAGTGCTGCTCTGATGATGATGTGTGTGTGTGTGTGTGTGTGTATGTGTGAGTGTGAGAGAGAGAGAGAGAGAGAGAGAGAGAGAGTGGTCTCGCTGCTGGATAGTTGTTGTTAACTTAGCAATAAAGGAGAATTGAAAATAGGAGGAAATATGACTCGCTTGATGTACTTTGATCATCTCATCCCATCTCATGGAGGGGTGTTTGGCTTTTATTGTAATGGCGTGGAGAAACGTGGCTCCAAATCACACAGCACAATGCCCGACATAAACATGAGTGGCGAGCAATAAAAACAGACTTTTTCTACACTCTGCCTTTGTGTAAATATTGGTTTTAAAAGCTGTTTGTTGAGATAGCCAATACAGTCAAAAAAATAAAAAATTGGACCGAAACATTGATGGAATTTCATTGGAAAGGCATTTCACTTTTTACAGAATTATTAAATATACATTATGAAAGCCCTGCTTCAGTGATATGAATCTTCTCACACACTAATGTGAAATTAAACAGTATCCTCTGCTATTGTGAATATTTATGTTGCTTATGTTGAAAGTCAGAAACTGTAACATCATCATGTGACGCTACTGCTCTGTGGGAATATGACCTTTACCAGCAAAATGGCTAAACATTGGAGTGGACTGCAGACCCGACAGAAAGTTCCTGCCACATAAAACATTTTTGAGGTTACAAAAAAACCTCAATTCCTATCACACCTGTTTTGTCCATGTTTGTTGATTTATTTATGCATTGCTGGCAAAGTCATCTTCGAACGGCGAGCTCAGAGTTGCAAACAGCCTCTACCATTAAAGCGCGACACACAGGTCATTTCAGGGGGAGATAGGTGGATGGGGAGTGGAATGGTGGGGTGGTGGTGTGGTGTGTGTGGGGGGGGGCACATTTGGATAAGCAGGTTGGGAGAGCGGCACCTGAAATGACCTCCATTTTAGCGAGTGGTGCAGGGATAATGGAAACCCCAGGAGGTAGAGAGAGCACTGGCTTCTCCCCTGGCCCAGCAGCCAGAGCCCAGGGCCAGGCATTAAGGAGGATGAATGACAATATCAAGGAGTTCAGTTGTCTCTTTTACTTGCCTTCCCTCTCTCACACACACAGTGTGGGTGGGTGCATGGAAGCGTTCTTTTGTGTGTGTGTGTGTGTGGAGTGAAATGAACTGACCATAGTATAAGTTTTCAAAGGGTCATCTCTGCTTTATCTGAATTTGACTATCAATACCTAATATATTAGTTGCCCTCTCTCTCTTTTTCTTCTCTTTCTCTCTCTCTCTCTCTTTTCTCACTGCCTTTTCATCATTTTCTTTTTCCTCTCACCACTCTTGTCCGTGCCTGCTGCAATCCTATGACTTCCCTGGCCAACACTGGGTCACAGGCTATTGTGTGTGTGTGTGTGTGTGTGTGTGTGTGTGTGTGTGTGTGTGTGTGTGTGTGTGTGTGTCTCCCCTTTCCACTCATTGTGTACCGTCGTGGAGTGTGTGACACTGTGTGTGGGAGTGCAACACATGGACTCATTTGTAAGCGGGCCCCTCTCGAGCATCACCCGCATCATCCTCCTATTGTGACGAGCCATCGGCTTTATTTGTTGATTTTTATGTCCTCTCTCAATCTCCCTCCCTCCCTCCCTCTCTCTCTTTTTTGCTTTTCTCTTTCTCTCTACCCCCCTTGTTGCTCGTTGAAGGAAAGCAACAAGGCCCACTCGTGGGTGACCATTAGGAGCAGATAATCTGCGGTGATTAGGTAGGTTTTAATGTGTGTGTGTGTGTGTGTGTGTGTACTGTGTATGTGTACGTGTTTGTCTGTGTGTCTCAATGTGTGTGTGTGTGTGTGTGTGTGTGTGTGTGTGTGTGTGTGTGTGTGTGTGTGTGTGTGTGTGTGTGTGTGTGTGTGTAAGCCATCTCTCTGTCCCCTTGTCTCTCTGCGGGGCTGACTGAGTGCCTTTCAGTGTGAGCGTGTGAATAGAGCCGCGCTGGCTGGATGTCCCTGCCGCCTCTCAGCGCCGCTCCTGCCTTGGCCAGGGGAGCGCCGTCCAGGACAGCTGGCTATTCACATGAGTCTGCCAATTAGCCACATTCAGCAGGGGCTGGACGAGAGCACAGGAGATGAGTGGGTGGTGTGTGTAGGTGTGTGTGTGTGTGTGTGTGTGTGTGTGTGTGTGTGTG
>NC_063203.1:7927916-7992916 GCF_017589495.1 Alosa alosa | reverse complement strand
GTTGTTGACATTCATTGTATTATGGAAAAAAAATGTGTAATGGAATTAAAGATGTTAATCAGAAATTCAGAAAAAACTGAAAAACCTGTAATGCTTATATGTAGGATATAATGTTCATAATGTTGCTTTGCATCTTTTCACCTCCTAGACAAGCTCAATTAATTTGCTAACATGCATATTTTTTATATTTTTCAAAAAATTGCACTGCATTTAGTATGCCAATCAAAAAATAGGGTAGCTAGTAATCTGTGACCTATTACACTTCAAAAGTTACCAACCCTACACAGCACTGCACAGCACTGCCTTACACCGCCACAGTCATAGCATATGCAAAACACAGCACACCAGACCACACAACAGCACAGACAGCACAGCACAGCACACACAACACAGCAGCACAGCACACCACACCACTGCACCACACCACACCACCTCACACCACACCACACCACACCACTGCACCACATCACACCACACCACACCACACCACCTCACACCACACCACTGCACCACACCACACCCCCTCACACCACACCACTGCACCACACCACCTTACACCACACCACTGCACCACACCACACCACCTCACACCACACCACTGCACCATACCACACCACACCACTGCACCACACCACACCACACCACTGCACCGAACCACACCACACCACTGCACCACACCACACCACACCACTGCACCACACCACACCACACCACACCACACCACTGCACCACACCACACCACTGCACCAAACCACACCACACCACTGCACCACCCCACACCTGCATTCACATCCACAGCCATAGGACAGGCCACATACATCACAGGGAGTTTGGGCTGTTTTCAGATTGACATTATAATATAATGACAGACAGAGGGCCCTGCAAATGTGCAGCACAAAGCAGATGCAAAACAAATACCGAATATAGGTATTTCAATATCAGCATTTCTTATACTCCGGACATCTTTATTATTTTGTTGTTGTTTCTGTTTGTGTATATATTGAATTTGTTGTTTTATTTTTGTTGTCTTGTCTTTCATGGCAGAATTCACATTTGCCAAAACACAGTCTAACTGCAATATGAATTCTAGTCTTTCGTGCTGCTAATAACAATACAAAATTACAGTACTGTTGTGTAAGTAGCTACATAATGTGTGTCAGACTCGGTGTTCGTCCCTTCTCCTCTCCCTCCACTTCAGTTGCTGTTGTTGTTGTTGTTGTTGTTGTTGTTGTATGGATTTGTGTCGGCGTGGCCGGGGACTGAGACCATATAGATGTGCTCCACCGGTGCACTGAGGCTGCTGTTCCCAGCACTGTTCATCAGGGGGCTGTTATTGACCCCCATTGTGTGACAGATAAACGCATGGCCCTGTTAGTCTGTCTTCGTGACCTCTCTGGCTGGGCGTCACCATAGCGATCTGATCCATGTTGCCCCCAAGCCGCTAGCTGAATCTATACGCTCTTGTTCTCTTGTTCTCGGCCTCTTCTCTTTGTTCCACAAGGCTTTTGTGTGTGTGTGTGTGTGTGTGTGTGTGTGTGTGTGTGTGTGTGTGTGTGTGTGTGTGTGTGTGTGTAAGGTGAGTTAGAAGGGGTTGAAGGGGATTGGGTTGGTGAGTGGATCTGAAGAAGGGTATGCAAATAACGAGCTTGACGGAGGGCGCTGGGAGGGAGTGGTCTTAAGGGGAGTGGAGAAACCAGGCCGTACGCCCCCCCCTCTCCACCAACCCGTCCTCTCTACGGACCTTCTCCCCAACCGCAACGGTCCCACACTCCCCACCCCACCCCACCTCCGCCCCACCCACCGAAAAAAAAAGTCAATCTTTTCCTCTTGTGTCCTGATTAGGCTGCCTTATTGGCATTTACATCTGTATTAACAGGGACACACATGACCCTGCGTGAGGGTGCGTCCGGCCGGGGACGGCCCCGGCAGATTGATTAACAAAGGAGGCCGCTTCATGCTTGTCACCGCCCCGGCTGGGCCCAGAGCCCTGGACCCCCTCCGTCTGGCCGGCCCAGCCCAGCCCAGCTCGGGCCCTTGGGGACTGGGGGGCCCTTTTGACAGTGGAGATAGGGCACACAGCAGACCCCTACTGACTCCCCCCCCCCCCCCCCCCCCCCACTCCACATTTCACACCCCAACTCACCACCACCACCCCCACCACCACCACACCACTACAGGGGCTGGATTAACCCCAGAGAGTCACCAAAGGCGCACATGCCCCCCCTGGCCCGTCCAGGGCCCCATTCAGACCTGCGTTACTTACACCCTAATAAGGATTAGGCTTAATGAACTGGAAGGAGTTAACAATAAATGAAGGGGTTCTTTAAGCGGGCTTTAATTCCATTTTGTGTAGGGTCGTCATTCTTTCTCCAACCCCTTTCTCTCTCTCCCTCTCTCTCTCTCCCTCTCCATGTCCCTCTGTCCCCCTCTCTCTCTCTCTCCCTCTATTTGAACACAAGGTGTAATCCCCTTGAATATCAAAGGTAGTAGGAGAGTATGAATTTAGACGTCGTCCCACGCTCCCTGTCCAGGCCAGATTAAGTAGCCCATATGAATGGGTGTCTGTGGGCATGACAAAGCACTCTGGTTCCATCTGCTCCGCCTCAACACTGCCCCACTGGCCTGTTGGTACACAAACAAATACATACGGACACATGATGGAGACTGAAGGGATACCTGCCTTCTTGGTTTTGTTACATTTCTGTATTTGTTTGTTTTTTTAATGCATTTTTATTATGAATAAACTCAGGTATTTAAAGACATTTTGTTCTGCACCTCTTTAGCAGCATTAAGGATGTTCCAGAGAAATTTGCTGTTAATTGTGTTAAAAATGTATTTATACATTGTGAAAATGCATGTAGTTGAATATAAATATACAACAATTGAATATATAAAACAATTTTACTGTGTACAAACCCAGTAATTTGAGGACATTTTGTTCTGTTCCATTGTGGCATAATTATTTTTACAGTCCGAGCGTACTTATCTGTGTGAGAAGCTGTTAGTGGAAGAAGAGGTACAACCGTGATGACATCTCAGATTAGTTGTCTGTGGTTTGCACTGGAGAACGAGAAATTGGAAGAAAGAAAGAAAAAGTTGGGCCTAATGAGTTCATGCATACAAAATGAACATGACTATATTTGTTTTAATCAGCCTGGAAGGTGTTGGAGATCATTTGGACAGGCACGCCGTGCTCTTAGGGGCATGATGTCATTGGAAACTCTTGTGCTAGTAACAGCTGGCCTGGTCACAAGAGGAGAGTTAATCTAAGACTTCTGAGCCACTTTTAGGTGAATTTAATTAGTGATGTACCAGTTACACTGATGTTCACCAATAACACTGACAAGATAGACAAAGGAGGGTTCTCCGCGCTTCTGTCGTTTGACGACAATCCGGTGCAACCAGGCCAGGACAGATATTTTGGAGAGAAGGAGAGACGCCGGTGCAGCTCAGATGTCTTCTTAATTTTTAATTTATTTAGTATAAGGTGCAGAACATAAGACTAACGTTTCGATGTAAGTCACATCTGATGTATCTTACATCGAAACGTTAGTCATCTGAGCTGCACCGGCGTCTCTCCTTCTCTCCAACACTGACAAGATATCTGCGCTATTTAAGGCCATCAATACCATTTCTGATTATTGTTGATTTATTTTTGTTTATTGTTTGGTTGTGTCATCGTTTATATAAAAACATCAGAGCTGTATTGGCTGTATTTCACATGAAAACAAAAGCAAATGACAAATGCACTCAGAAAATGCATCTCTCTATGAAACCTAATCTCTCTATGAAACCGAGTCATTTTAAATGTAACAGTTGATAATGAAGACTAAATAGTAGTGTCTGAAATTTGAGATGACATATTGAGAGGTTGGGTTATGGGGTCTCACTGAACCATCAGGTTCCCCTCCTCCTCCTCCTCCTCCTCCTCCTCCTCCTCCTCCAGGGTCCTCCATGAGGGACATCTGCCTACAAACACACTTCAAAGTCGGCCCCAGCCAGGGGTGGGCCACTGGCGATTTGCGATGCGTCAGAGGTCCACATGGGGGCCGATGTTTGGGGGGGAGGGCACCCCTCTACCCTCTCTACCCCCTCCACTGCATTTGGTCAGGGTCCAGTGAGCGTCCCCTGGTTACCCATTGAGCCGAGAGTCGTTTGGAGAGCAGCTTTATGATGTTCTCGGTGGCACGTCATAAGTACCCACAATTCTACAGTGATTAGGCAGGAGTTTACTTTCACAACACCCCCGCCCCCCCCCGCCTTCACTTGCTGACCACCACAAGCTCATATGAACAGATATTAAACAATTAAGCACACACTTATATACATGCATGTACACATGTATGCAGACACAACATACTGCACATGTATGTGGACGCTGATCCACCCAGCCCACCCCACACACAAACCTCTCTGAGAGGGTCTCTCGTGCGATCTCTGGGCTGAATGTTTTATCAGTCACTCTGTGAGATTCTGGGAATGGACCCAACAGGCTGATATATCATTCTGGAAAAGGCAGCTGATACTTCATCTCTGGCGCGTCTGCCATCTTTTGTAGGCTGGAGAGGGGCCCATCCCTCTGTTCTGGAGAGCCTCTGGAGCTGTGCCACGTCCTCACAGCGAAATATTTACGAGCGCGGAGCGTTCTAAACCCTTTATTTAAGATTGTGATAAAAATCGTTTATCCGAGGGGAGCGAGAGAGTGGAGAGCGGTTGTTTTTACGCTCGTAGCTGGAGTCGGGGTGCGTCAGCACTGATGTCAGTGTGAAGCTGAGTGGGAAGATGAGCGAGGGGAACATGAAGGTGGAGAAGTCCACGGCTGGAGGGACTGAGCTTGGGTTTTTTTTTTTTTGGGAGGTGCTGTGTAGGAGGTGTGAGAGGCTGCCCCTGCTCTGCTGGGGAAGAGGGCGTCGATGATCACGCCCTAGAGGTGCCAGCTGAGAGGAGGTTTCACCGGCCATGCTGTGTCGGGACGGACGCCAGGCCTGCCCGCCACACAAAACGGGGGAAAAAAAAAGCCCCAGGCAACACGCCATTCTGGCTTCAGCGCCCGAGCCACCTCCAGGCCAAGGGCAGACAACCGTGAGCTGGAGGGCTGGATCGCACCGGCACGGAGAGGCGACACCACATCACCCACCGTGGGGGCCGCAAACTCTCACCTCCGCCTCCCAGGGCAAGAAGGGGAAGAGGTGCAGGTGGAGGGTTTATTTTTAAGAGCGGGACTTACAGTAGGCCCCTGTTTTATTTCAGGAAGATGGAGGATGAGCAGGAGAGAACAAGAGAATGAGGGAAAGAGTGAGTGGAGGGGGAAGAGAGAAAGAGAGAGGATGGGTAGAGAGGAGGAAAAGAGGAGAGAGAGAGAGAAAGAGAGGTTGGAACAACATTCCCTTCCTCCAAGGAATTGAGCTCTTTCCGCACTGCACAGAGGGCTCATCTGGTGCTTAGCACAGACAAAACATCAATTACTGATTTGTCAATGTTGAGCATGTTCTCAAAATGTCTGTCATTTCATTTCCAAATCAATCATTCGGGGGGACTCTGGATTATTGGCTGGGATGCTGTTTTGAATCCCTGAGCAGCAATGTCATCGACTCCACTCTCCACTCCAGCTCTGGTCAGCCAGCACCTCACACCACCACCGGCGCCTCACATCCACATCAGAATAGGAATGAGAGGGGAAAAAAATACTATGGTAGAATATACGAGTCCCAAAAAGATGGCAGGTTTATGGAAAGTTCACTTTTTCATATGTATGATTGGTGTCCTGTCCCTGGCTTTAAGGGTAAAAGAAGAAACAGGATGCTCAGTGTAGGTTTGACTGAGGCATTAATGCCCTGGACATCTCCTCTGATGTGGACAGCTCCAAATCAATCCTGGCTGTCAGCGTGTAGACGCAGGTGCCAGTGAGCCAGTGGGGAAGAGGTGGTGGTGGGGGGTGGGGGGGTGGGCAGTGGGGAGCTCTGGGATGGGATCCACATTTACATTTATATGTATATGTAGATGTGTGTGTGTGTGTGTCTGTGTGTGTTTGAGGCGTTGCAGGCGACATGTAAAGACGTTGACACGGTAATCACAGGGCTGGGGGATGCCACCTGCCCAGTGTGTGCGAGTGTGTGTGTGTGTGTGTGTGTGTGTGTGATGTGGAGAAAACAAGCCGGTCCTCAGATAACTACCTGTGCTGGCTGTCAGTCCCCTGACAACACACAATATTATGCAAATGTGTTTCGGTGTGACGGCGGCATGCAGTCCTGTCTCTCTTTCTCTCTTTGACACACACACACACACACACACACACACACTGCCCCAACCGACTGTCACTCTCTGTCTCTGTTTTTCACATTTTCATTTCGGCCATGTCAGTCGTCTCTCTGGTCTCTCGTCCCTCCCTCCTGAATCCTGACCCGTCTACACTTCAGTACTGTCCTTCTGTCCCTTCTTCTCTCTTTCCCTCTCCTCCTCTCTCTTCTCTATCCCTCCTTCCTCTCTGTGTTGAATTCTGTGTGGTTTATCACAGTGTGTGCCATCTTCTCATTCCCATAATATACACGTCCTTTTCTTTCACAAATCGACACATTTCTTGGCACTGCACACCACAGGGATCTTCACTATTTTCTTTCCTCTCATACTCTCTAAATATTACAGTAATTTCACGCTTCTGCTGATTACTTTTATTTTCAAAACAATTTGAAAGACAATGTGCGATGATGTTTGTCTGTTGTATGTAAAAAAAACGTTTGTTTTCCCTGGGAGCCATCAAAAGGGATGCTGAACATCAGAGCGTGAGTCATGCCTGACTCAGCTTTCTGAAGTGTTTGTTTAGAGAGGGGTCATGACTCTCTCTCTCCCTCCCTCCCTTTCTTTCCCTCACTCTCTCTCACTCCTTCCCTCTCTCCTCTCTCTCTTTCTTATTCTCTCTTTCTCTCTCCCTCTCTCTTTCTCTTACTCTCTCTCTCTCCCTCTCTTTGCCGACGCCTCAGGCTGTGTTTTTGCCCACTTCAGAGTGGCTTAGCCAGGGCAGGAGGGTGCATATGACACCTGCTCGTGCTGAAACCCTGCCAGCCAGGGTCCACTGATAAGGAACACCGCCTGCCCTCCCACCCGCCACCGAACCTGCCCACCTCCCCCCCCCCCCCCCCCCCCCCCCCCCCGCGACTCCCCAAGGACAGTCGACCTCAAAGCCCAAAGCCCAGACTCAGAGATAAGCTAAAGCTAACACAAACAAGGCTGTGTCTTTCATGCTCGCCTTCGCATACAAACAAGCAAAGACGGAACACAATACAGTAGGTCCATTCTTTTGTGATTTCTTTTCAAATTTCAACTCTTTGCAAATGTAGACTTTAGAAAACTTACTGGAGTAGTTGTTAGTGGACGCTAGTGGATGGAGTGTGAGTTGGATGTAGCAGACAAGCAGTCATAATGTGTGTTCAGGTAAAGCACATGGGGCAGGAGACTCAATCATGCGTGAGACCGCCTGTAGCCTTGAGGCTTGTCGCCATAACGTTGCTGTGCAAAAAAGAACGCCAAGAAACTGCTCCACCTTTCTCTCTCTCTCTCTCCCTCTCTCTTTCCATCTCTCACGCTCCCTCTCCTCCCTACTCATGTCCCAGAGTTGAACCGCTTGGCGAGACAGACAGCCGCCGCCGCTGCCGCCCCATGATTAAATCTGTCCCTAAAGCAAGCGCAAAAATAAAATGTCTTTTTGCTCATTTATATTATCACATTTGCCCTTCCACATCCTCCCTTGGCCAGACTAAAGAGCATTTAAGGCACACTTATTAAACATAATCTAGTGAAGTTATTAAAACAAGCCAGCTTACCGAGATCCCTGCCACAATTCAATTACCTGTGTAGCTGCAGGCAGGGCTGGGGAGAGAAAATGACAAGGCCTCCCACTTTTATGGAGCCGGCCGAGGAGCATCGTTAGTGCGCCTTCAATTAACACAATGGGGACGGGGCAATAATGAGCTCGGGGAGGATTTGACAAAGTAAAGTTGAGGTTCACGGGCGCACGCTGGCGGCAGCAAGAGAGGTCGCGATGGGCGCAGGGGCAAGAGGTCTTAACGAATCTCTGGCTCTCTCTTGTGTTCTGCTCATTTTTTTCTTCTTTTCTCAGCCACCTGAGTGAGGCCTTGGCAGCTCTGCGTCATGTTAACTTGGCGGTGTCTTCGATTTCGATTAGATTGCCGTCCTGTTTTCCTTTTTTTTTTTTTTTTTTTCCTCCTGCAGGCTTTGGGTGCAAGGTACGCTGGTGCTTTATAATTAGACCCGGCAAAATTCTCTGATTACTTTCTGACGGAGTGTCACCATTTATCATACCGACATACGGCACCCTGTGTCTCTGTGTGCCACCGAGGAAGGATATAGCACCTTCACAAAATGGACGCCCTGAGCGTTCTCTACAGCCAGCAACTGTACCTGCCAACTTCTTACCTGGAAAGAGGGACACATTTAGCATCCCCCCCACTCCCCCTGATCTGACCATCCCCTGAGCTCACGGTGTGTCTCTGTCTGCCTCGCAGGGTTTGTGGGGTTATCACTGTAATTGGATCACCTTCCCACCGTGTTGCCTCCCTGTTTGTTGATAGCACCCCCCCCCCCCCCACACATACACACACACCGCCGTCCTTATCCCCTACCCACCTCCACCAGCGTTTTAATTTCTCCTTTGTCTTTAATCTGCGGTAGCCGGCCCAGGCCCAGTAATCCTCCTGATAAGTGGCAGACAGATTGCCTTTCCAAGGAGCGGTGGCTGTACACCGGAGCCCTGTTTGTAAGCCCTGTGTAAACATCGGCGGGATATTTAATAGGCAAAGCTGACTGGGAGATCAGGCACGAGTGACACATTCGGAGTAGACAGCAGTTTGCTTAGGGTCCTCTGGAGGTCATGAGGCAGGTCAGTGAAGGTGACCTGGAGGTCACGGAGGGGGCTCACCTTTGGGTCTGAGGCTGAGGCCTGGCCAGCTAAAGGTCAACAAACTGCGACTGAAGCATGACACCAAACTTGCAACATTCGAGCACAGAGTTAAGACAACTGAATGCAAAGAATGTTAGTTTTGGAAATGTCCTTCTATAGCCACCGTTAGAGGTTTTCATTTGGTTAAAAAGTACACATGACAAGTGTAAGAAAATGGCATGGTTCCATGTTTATCCTTTCGTGCCAGGATATTGGCTGAAGATTCATATTTATTTATTACAGATGACTAAATGTCAATAACATTCTTGTCAGGCCCCAGGAAAACAATCTGTTCTGTGTCTGCATTGATCCTCTTTTTCTAATTGAATAATGTATGTATGCCAATGAGCTCCTCTATGCTATGCACACATCAGGAGACATGAATGAGAATTCCTCTGATTTGACAAGAGATCTGCTCTCACACTATGACTGGGAAGGGATGTTTCATAGACTGGCATGCACGCACTCTCACAAATGCGCACACACACACACATACACACACACACACACACACACACACACACACACACACACACACACACACACACACACACACACACACACACATATGCACACACTGCATTGGGTAGACAGGTGATTCCCAGTCCGAGCGGTGGAGGGCCCCTCATCTGTTTGCCCCCTGAAGGCCACAGACATGACATCACACCAACCAGCCCCCAGACAACCCATCCTAAACCCCCACCCCTCGCTTACTTCGATTGGCCAGCTAGCCGCTGTGTTATTTGGCCAGTGATGTCATGGGATCCTGGCTGACCCCTCCACTGAGATACTTATCGGGACTGCTAGCGTGCGGAGAGGCTAACGCGCCTGGCCCAGGGATCCGGCAGGGGTTAGTCCCTCACACCTCGGCCGCACGGGCCCATGGCTCTCGCCGAGGGGAAAAAAACACATAGCGCCGGGTCCGTGTCCGCCCTGGGAAAGCAGCTAATTGAATTAGAAGGGGGAGAATGAGACCATCGAGAGTGATTTCACATGCTCGGCAAATGCCTCGCGATCTGATGCTTGGTCTTGGCAGGATCGTCCGCTGTTGTAAGCCAAGACATTAAAACTGTCCTGCAGGCAGACAAATGACAACCATCAGAGAAGGGGGGGTTGTGTCATTCTCGTTGTGGTGGCTCCCATAATCTTGTTCCTCCACTATCGCTGCTCTCTGGGTATAAGAGACTGTGATCTATTTCTTTTTTGCAGGTTGCACTAACCAAGCTGATGTTACAATATAATACAAATACAAGTTTATTCAGGCATATTCATCCAAAGAAAGTCACAAGTGTCAGTCACAGAACTGTGTTCAAACTCTGCAGTACCGGTCCTTCAGGCTGATTCATTTGTGTCTCCCCACCAGGTACTGTGTTTGCTTGGTGCCATCAGTTCATCAGCTTGAGCGCTGATTCAGCTTTGGGAGACTCTTCCACGTTTACCTTCACAGTCTTAACCAAGGCGCCTTTGGAAGCACACTGCGAGTGCTATCTCACCGCTGATAACATGAGAAAGAGGAGTTTTTTTCCCCCTCCGACAGCACAAGAACATGCAGACAGACTAAATCCTTTGAAGACCCACAGGGATTGTGAGACATTAATTCTCGTTTCACACAGCGGCGGTGGTGGGATTCGAGACGGGGACAGATGTGAAATATGGATTAGCAGGATGTCTTAAAAGGTCAAAGGTCAGGCTCATTCCCATAGTCTTCTTTAGCGGCTGCGGGCACAAAGTGCCAGACACTCACAGACAACTGTGACTCATGAGTTCTTGCAACGTCTCAGCAAATTCATACTATAATATACTGTTAGGTTTTGTGCATATTGTATAATATGTTTTTTTTAGAGACAGTATGTAAGTACTGCATCAGTGCAGTTCTTTTGTGCTATGTTGTATGGGTGATCTATTGGTTGTGATTCAATACACTGGTGTATGTGTGTCAAGTGGTGCTCCATAGGGCTGACAATTTTGCGTTCTGTGTATGGAGCTTGGAGTAGGATATGTGTTTTGTGTTGTATGTGCACAGGCTCTTGCTTGCTTGTGTTTGTGTCTGCTGAAGTGTGTTAATATTTTTAGCAGCAGTGTATATGTCGGTCTATGTGTTTGTGTGTGTGTGTCTGTGTGTGTACGTGTGCCTGTGTGTGTGTTTGTAAGACTGACAGTTTCTGGGTAGCCCGTGTGCTCGGCCCGTTGGCATGGTCGTCCACTCGGTGGGCAGCACTGCTCTGTGTGTTCTTGTTAGCCAGAGAGCTCAGTGTGCTCGGCTTGCGCTGTTTGCCAGACAGCTTGTTTTCCATGAGGCACGAGCAGCAGTCCTGCTACTGCAGGCTCCTCTCCCACACAGGCAGCACCGTAGCTGGGGACAGACGGCAAGGCGCGGTACAGCACAGCGCACCGTCCACCCCACACCCCCATCCAACTCCACCACACCACGGGACGCTGACCTTTCCCTTTCTGTCCACGCCACACCGACAGCACTTGAGCAGAGGCAGGGGTCAGCAAGTCGTTAGTCACATGTCATCAGCCATGCAAGCATGCGAGACGGTAAACAGCAGCATGTCTGCGGTGTGTTTGGCGTACTGGGGGCTGGATGACCAGTGTGCAGTGGTGGGAGGCAGCTGAATCTGCCAGCACTTTCGCCTCTTTTGCTGTAGCTGTTATATCCCTTTGCACACACACTAAGATACACACACACACACACTAAGATACACACACACACACAAACACACATACACAGACACACACTCACATGCACACACACACACACACACACACACACACGTATGCATGTATAAGCACACACTTACAAACAAACACAAGTTTGTTTATCTTCCATTTTGCGGCGTCTGCTGGCGAGATTAAGCGCGGCGCTGCCATGCTGCTTGGCCTTGTCATCTGCCGTGGAGGCTCCAGTGAAAATGGCATTGAACCAGACATCAAGGCCCTCTGCTCAATGTGGAGAGAAGAGAGGAAAAGCCCCAGTACTCCTCCTCCACAGCCTTCTCTTTGTCCACCCCCACAAAGTTTGTTTATCTAGAGCTGTTTTTTTGATCTCTTTTACAAACAACTGGGCCGGCCAGCCGAGTCGAGATCTGGTCCGCCATCAACCCCCCCCCCCCCCTCCTCCCCACTCAGAAGCTGTCTTCTGCTGCTGGAAACCCACTAGATGCAATGTCTAATTCTTTCCACCTCAGAAAGCCTTTAGCCACATTTTAGCACACAAAAGCTAGAGGCTTTGTCGCCCCGGCTTCTATTTATAAGAAGGTAAAGCAAAGGAGTGGAGGTGATGGGAGGGGGAAGAAAGCAGAAGGAAATCAATAAAGTGTTCCGGCACTCAATCTTGCCAGGCTGTGGAGAAGGTGTTTTTTTTTAGGAAGGGGGAAGGGGGTGTCTTTGTCATTCATAAGCTTTTGCTGACAAATCCTTGACATCATTTGTGGATTGTATCGATAACTTCTTCCCTTGCTGCAGAGGACAAATAGAAATCATTTATCTGTCTGTGCCTTTTGGGGGGGGGGTGGGTGGAGGGGTGGGGGGTCGTCTGGGGTGGAGTGGGAGAAGGGGGTGTATGTGGTGGTGTGTGTGTGTGGGGGGGCAGGGGGCCCGTTAGACACAAAAGCCCAGTGTGCCAAGCGGCCGTGACTCCGGCAGCTGAAGGTATTAGCGCAGTGGGCAGGTTCAAGGGTCGCAGGAGGACAGGCAGGTTGTCCCAGGCGCCCCGCAAGAAAGCTGAGACAGCTGGGCCTTCTCAGAGAGAGAGAAAGAGAGAGAGAAAAACTGAGATATGTTACAGGTGGTGTCTGTGTGGCTGAACTCTTCCCGTTTCTCAGCCTTCTCTATATCTGCTTATGCATATTTTTTTCTGTCTGACCCATACACTGTCTTGTATCTCCTCAACCACACCACTACTATTCTGGTATACGCAAAATCAGCTTTGTGTACATTCTTAGCCCAGGGAGCCTGCTAGCCTCCTCTTTTACTATTTTTTTCGCCTTTCCTTTTTTCCCTATCTGGTACCAGTTTCAAACCGTAAGCCAATGAGCTGAGGAGGAGAGAAAACCTGGCAGCATCCGAGGACAAGCCTCTGATTGCACTAATATGCTAATATGGCCATCTTGTTTGCAGGTAGTGTCTTGCCTCAGCAGTGCAAACCGCATGTGTGATAAAATATGCCTCACCACAACTCCTTATTTTTTTATTTGTGACTCCAGACCTCATTGGATAGCAGAGAGGGGGAGACAGCGGCAGAGGGAGGGAGAGAAAGTGAGAGAGGAAAAGAGGGAGGGACTAGGAAGAGAACATGCTTTTTTTCTTTGCACTGTTTTTACAGTTGTGGGGTTGAGGGGAATGTTAACTCACTTAATCTCTGATTATTAATAGCAAAACACACTCACACACACAGACAGACAGACACACAGACACACAGAAACACACACACATACACACACACACAGACACACCTCCATAAGCCCACTATCAACCTGAATGGGATGTGTCCCAGTCTATTGCATTTTAAAGCTCAGTGTTTATTAGCACGTCAGATCTAAGGTGTGGAATTGGTGTAATGCCCATCACCTGCGGCTGGGTAAATTGGACCAGACAGGCAGATGTCGATCCAGCCTCTACTGACACGCGAGGGGGTCAGGGTTGTGTTGGCGTTGGACGCGAGCGTGTTGCTGTATTTGGACTGGGTGCTAGACAGTGTTAATTGCACCCGACCGTCTACAGACTGAAGTTTATTTTTGAAATCTATTTGGGGGTGCTGGGGGACCAGGGCTGACTGGGTGGGTGGGGGGAGGCGCTTAATCTGCTTTATCCATGCCATGCGGCCACGAAGAAGGTCATGGCTGGCCAGACTAAGTGGACAGGCCGCAGCAGCCTCTTCTCTTCCATGTCGGCCTCTCACTTTCTCTCCTCTCCCCATTTGGTTGCCGTTTCCTCCACTTCCTCCTCCACTTCCTCCACTACCTTGGCTGTTCTGCTCTCTAGAGCTGCTCTTCTTTCTTGTGCAGCACGTGCAGGGATACAGGAGCACACAGAGGGTTTTTTCCCGTCACAGGCCTGTGTGTGTGTGTGTGTGTGTGTGTGTGTACACAGATTTTCAAAAAAGAAAACAGCCTTCCCTCTCTCCTCCTTCTCCCCCGTTTCCTGTTAGAGGGCTTTGTGTCGGATGTGTGTCTGAATTCAAGTGCTCCATTTTCCACCATTACTTTGGTGGCGGCTGCGGGAGAGCGGGGTGGGGAGATTTTAAGCCTCCCGTGGGCTTACGTGGCGACACCACCTGCCTTTCGTGTGCAAATTTGCCTCCCTCCCACCCTCATCCTATCCGTGGTGCCAAAAAAAAAAAAAACCTAGTACCTGTTAGCATTTGCTGGTGTCTCCGTGTTAACACATACACTAGCATCTCATTGCCCTCCACCCCCCATCCCGCCCCCCACCCACGGCATGACGCCTCCCTCTCCCCTGCACCCCACAAAAGAACACAGGCGCACGGCAAGGCAGAGGTAAGGGTGGAGGCGAGACGGGAGACAAAAGACATCCGTCAGACAAATCCGCCGAAATGAGGACAAATCTGCCACCTAATTGGTGCCATTAACAGTAAATACGTGGCCCCGGTGACACCTCAATGTCGGATTTAGCGTTGTTACTTGGCTTCGCCCCGCGCTTTAATCGCATGTGTACAGTGTTTTCTACGTTGGGTGCTTTCTTTTTACGTGAACAGTGTGCTTCTAGCTGACTGCAATAGGGCCGAACCGAAGGGGGGGGGCTTTGCTTATAATTGCCCCCCTGTTGTCCATTGATAATGACTGAAACAGTAGAGAGATCTGTTCATGAGTCAGAGGTAGGGAGAGGTGGTTATCACGGAAGCCAAGGAGAGCGAATGAGATGGCGGGAGGTGCAATGGCGTCGTGGACGATGGAGGCAGGGAAAGTTGTGCAAGGCAAGGACAACCGCCAAGGTCAGAGGGATCGTCTCCCAAAAGTGCATCGGGGAGACGAGTCCATTTCTCCACACCATTGTTGTGCCTATCCTCTTGTGCATCCAACTTCATTTCCACTTCAATTTTTATCAACCTCCTGCTCTCCTCTCAAGGAGATAGGATACAAGCTCTGACACGAATTAGCCCCCAGATTGACTGATACTGAGGAGCCCAGGGGACCCTGGGTAAAAAAGCCTCAGCCTCTCCCCAACCCCTCCATCCTGCCATCTCCCTTCTCCCTACTCCTCCTTTTTTTCCTTTTCCCTCTTTCTTTTCGCCCTCTCTCTCTCTCTCTCTCTCCTCTGCCTTCCGCCGCCTCCTTCTCCTCAGGTTGTTTTTCCCCAGCGCCTCCTTGTCAGTCACCTGTCTGCGCGACATCACCCTCCCCCTCCGGCTTGACAGACAGGCGCCGCCGGGATCTGACGGAGTAATTTGCTCGGAATTTACAAAACGCGCCGCATCAAAGATGGCAGCGCTGGGTCGTGTGGAAGTGATTGCATTAACAGCGGAGTTGAGAGGTCTATTTCCATTCATCACCAACCCCTGACAGACACACACATACACACACACACTCACACACACGTATGTACCCACACACACACACACACACACACACACACACGTATGTACCCACACACACACACACTCACACTCACACACACGTATGTACCCACACACACACACACACACACACGTATGTACCCACACACACACACTCACACACACGTATGTACCCACACACACACACACACACATCGTATGTACCCACACACACACACACACACACACACATGTACCCACACACACACACACTCACACACTCACACACACGTATGTACCCACACACACACACACACACCGAAGCTCCTCTTTTCCCCCTCAAGTTTCCAAGACTCATCTTCTAAGCATGAGTTTGGTTTGTTGAGGCCAACCCCCATCTCCCCTCCCCACCTTTCCCCTCCGGCTCCTGATCTCTGGGGCCGGGTGGGGAAGGGCTTGGAGGTGTTGTGAGATCAGACAAGGTGTGTCGCCCCAGACACACTGCGAGAGGGGCGCCTGCAAGCCCTGGCCTCAGTGCACGGCGCTGTTTCATCTCACACCAAAGAGAGAGACGGAGGGGGACTCTGTGCGGCTGGCTGATACCGACCTCGACCCACGATCGCACTCACTCGCTCACTGACTCGCACTCGTCATTTCTCACCACATGCCCCCTGCCCTCCTCCCTCAAAGCCCCTGTCCGACACAACCTCCACACACACACACACAAACTCCACACACACACGCACACAGATCACAATCTCCACCCGTGTTATCTGCATCTCATCAAAGCAGCATTTGCTGTCAAGGTGAACCTCCCGACACATCCCGTCGCTTCTAAGATGGCAGACATTCGGAAGTGGCAGCCTTGGTCCTGTTGAAGGAGAGTGTGGTGGAGGTAAAGGTGGATGATGAAGAGAGGTTTTTTTATTATTATTATTTCTAAGCCCCCTTTGGGTGGAGAGGAGTCAGAGTGCTGATCCATCCTGGAAGTGCGAGGAGAGGGATCCGTGTCTTGTATTGATGGAGGGAGTGCAGGGCTCATCTTTCGCTGTCCCGCGCCGGGCGATTCTTCACCGATATTATCGATCCGCCGCTGAGGAGCCCATCTGTTACGGGCTGACTACAGGCAGCCGGCCTGAGCTTTATTGCTGAGCAGAAGCACTCTCTCCCTCCTGCGTCGCCACCGCTCCACCGCACCGGGTCAATTCCAGAACCTTTGCATATTTTAAAAGCCGCGCTATGTCTTACTCAGCACCATTATGTAATAAAGATTTCCCTGGTCATTTTCACACATGGAGGCAGAGGGGGATTCTTCACAGGCCTGATCTGGACTTAAACAAACACAGGAGCAAGAAAAAACCATGTGAAATGACTGTAAGTTAGTTTTTTTTGTTTTTTTTATATGAGGATGGATGTTTTTGTGTCCTCAGACATGATTTAGGGCAGTGTACTCTGCCATGTTGTGTCTCGCTGTGAGTGTGGGAGGTTAACGCTTTAGACTTTATCGTAGGGAAACAATGGTGAGCTTGTGGAGATTTCGGTCAGGGTCTGCTGGGGAAAGTGTTTGTGTGTATGGGGGGGGTGAATGGTGTTGGGGTGCTGCTGCTGTGGGCTACAGTATGTGCTGTATGTGCTGCCTCTGTCTATGCAGAAATCCCTAGAGGCAAAGTCTTCTCCTTGACTGCAGGGCCTGGCCAAACCCCAAACCACCCCCACCCCCTCCACACACACACACACACACACACACACACACACACACACATACACATCCCACCTCACACGCATCCCCCCCGCCTGGCCCTCATGGTCAAGCCCTGCGTAGCCACAGCAGACGTGCAGGTGGATTTCCCCAGAGAAGCTGTCAGAAACAGAGTCTATCCTGCACACACAGTCCTGGTCCAATAGGGGATTCTGAACTCCACCACCACCTCCACCCCACCACCTCCACCCCCACCACCTTCCATTAACTTCCGTTCCCCACTCCTTTCTGCTTGCCTTTCAGCCCACCCCACCCCCTTACCCAACCCCACCACCACCTTCCAATCTCCCCTCGCTGAAAGAAATGCACATGTAGAGGTTACATGCACATACACACACACATACAGTACACACACATCCACAAACCTACACACACACACACAAACACTCAAACACACCTACACACATCACCTTTCATCTCCCACCAGGGCTAGACAGACACACAGACAGCTAAAAGTTTGTACAAACACACAAACACACACACACACACACACACACACACACACATAACCTACATACGCTTACATTACCACCATCATCTTCTCACTAGTTTTGGAGTCAGACTGTTCCTGTGAATCCTTGCTACTCTTTAACCAATAGCAACACACTCAGGTGTGGGCATCAGCACGCTTCAAGCACATGTCTGGCCTGCAGGGGCAGGAATTAATGCTATGGTACGCACACCCACCCCCCCGGGCAAAAAAAAAAAAAATTCACGCATGGACAACATTTGTCCGTTTCCCGGTTTACATTCACATGCAATAATACAACGTCTTCAATGACCTATTCATTCGGACAACTTGATACAGCCCTATACAGGCTAAAGTTACCTTTAGTTTTGTTCTAGCTTACCGGGACGTCTGGCTTTAAACAGCTGTCTAATGCAGTCTAACGTTCTGACAAGCAATTGCCTACTTTGTTCTTGCCCATCTGGAATAACTCCTAGCTTTGCTGCATCCATTCTTTCTGTTTTCGTTGTTTAAACTTGTGATATCCATGATGAGTATTGAGTTAGTGAATTAGCTCAACATTGTGTGCTGATAATATAGATAGCGAGTAAAAGAAAACAAGTAGCCTAGTTAGTGCCTGCGTCGCATTCTCTCTCTCCTGCTCAAACAAAATGTGTAGCGTTCATTTTGATAACGCAGTTCACTAACTTCAATAGAAAATTGTAAATTGTTGCCTGATGGCATGCAGCTAATGGGATACTGTCCATAGTTGGGAAGGTATGGTGGGCCAAAACACACACACACACAGGAAATTTTCTCTTGTTGAGTAGCCTGATGGTACGCACAGTGCGTACGGACGTGCGCCTGCTGGCCTGTATGAGGTTGAATTCCTCTCCTCCTCTTCCTCCTCCTTCATCTCTTCTTTCCTTTCTTTCTTCCCTCTTGTTCTCTATTCTCTCTCCTCCTCCTCCCAGCACCAAAGAGGAATGACTCCTGCTTAACGATAAAATAATGAATGTCATTTTGTGGCGGGACTGAAGAGGAGTGGAGGGGGGGGGGGTGTGGTGTGCATTACCGTGCTGCGAGGCGTGCCCGTGCCAAGGAGTAAATTTGAGTGAAGCCTTGCGATGTGACATCATTTACTCAGAAATCCCTAATTTGTCAGCATTAATATTTCAGCCCCAGCATTGGCTGTCAGCGAGTGGCGGCGATGACTGATCAATCTGCACGCCGGCCGTGGCTAATTTATTGAATATTTATGTGCAATGTCATGTGCGGGGCGCCGGTGGAATTTATTTCACTCGCTCCTCGGCTTTCTGCTTGAGAACTTTCCTAACTAATCGCACGGTATGCCTATGTACGTGTGTGTGTGTGTGTGTGTGTGTTTGTGTGTGTGAGAGAGAGAGAGAGAAATATGAGGAAGATGCATAATGATAATGACATGTCGAGCCTTGGGGTTCAGTGGGGTACGGCAGGGTGAGAGTGTAAAGTGGTTTTGTGTGTGTGTGTCTCGTCACAGGCCACTCTACGCCACAAATAGTACCGCAGACTTATTTACACGTCTCTCAAGCTCTCCCTCTCCCCCTCTTGCTCTCTCTCCCCCTCTTTCTCTCTCTCTCTCTTTCACTTTCTCGCTTTCTCTCTGGTGTCACGGCGCCGGCCCGTGAGTTACAGTGATGGCGGCGTGCTGTGATTGGGTTGCCGGGTGATTCACGGTCGCGGAGCAGAGAGACTCTTCTGACGCGGGGCACAGTCTATTATGATGCCGTTCCAACTGCATCTGCGCGCCGAGCACAGCTCTGATAAAAAATAAAAATAAAAAAACGCAACCCTCTCTTAACAGGAAGATGGCATTTATATGCCGGGGCCAGTGAAATGTGTACTAGTTTGCCAGTTTAGCATGTGCTGAGGAACAGGACATATTTAGCACAGACAGCATCTTTCTGACATTGGTTGGGGTTGGGCTGGGGGGTGGTTGGGGGTTGACGGGGGAGAGCTTCAAGGGTGGGGAAATGGAGGAAATGACCTCAGCGTTTGCCCTTGAGAGCACCACTCCACCCCCCCAACCCCCACCACCCAGCCCCCCATAGCCCTGACATGAAGATCATCATGAGGACACATCACAGGTGTTGGCACAGGGCTGCAGCAGCAAGGTGATAACAGCCTATTGGTGGACGCATTAGCAAGGGGTGTGTGTGTGTGTGTGGTGGGGGGTGTTGGGGGGGTCAGAACCCATATTCACCTCTGGCTCCTTACACGAACATGGCACACGGTTCTCCAAACCGGACCTGTTCTTTGAGGAACCTTTCATCCAGCGGGGCGAGCACCTCCATCCTTCCTCCTGCGCCAGCCGTCTGCATTAGCCCCTCCAATACCCTCATTATACCGTCGCTAATTACAAATTCTCAAGTCAGAGCCAAGCATTAAAATAAGACAGTGCACTGAGCATATGGCATAATATCCTATTAATGAACACTCTAAATTCAAACCCAGGTCAGCTGCTCGTTTCTTGTACGTGTCACCGCTCCGGAGGAGAGGGGGAAGAGAAAAAACGTGACCTTCTTTTAAAATGCACAGACTGATTTGAAGGGAGAAAGCCCCCAGGCTGGCTCATTGTTTTACTTGTTTAATTTTTCCCACCAATTATTGATATAATATTGTGATGGTGGAGGGAGAAAGAAAGAGAGAGAGAGAAAGAGAGCGGGTGAGAGAGAGATTTTTTTCTGTTTCCATATCTTAAAAGAGTGAAGGTGGTTTCTTCCCCTTCACCAACCCCCCCTGTACAATTTCTTCGATGACTGACTCTGTCTTTTCTGACTGTCTGCCTCTCTACGTTTGCATCTTTTCTCTTCTCTCTCTCTCTCTTCCATTCTTCTATCTCTCTCTCCCTCACTCCTTCTCTCCAGGGGAAAGCCAGGCTATTTGCATCTGCTGTCACAACAATGTGAGAAACAAGTTCCCTCTCATTCCGCCCTCCTCTTGTGAGCACAATTTTAATGTGGACTGTCAAACAGGAGAGAGATGGGGTTTTTTCTCTCCTCGCTCTCCTCTTTAAGAGGGGGAGGAGGGGGGATGCAAATAGACACATTTAGTGCAATTGTGCCTCACTGTGATAGATGCTCCCATGGCAGCCTGGTTTGGTTCTAGTTTTCTGAGTTAATCTTTAGAGATGACCCTGTCTGTGGTGATGGAGAGAGGAATGGAGGAATGGAGCGATGGTAGACAGACAGTGTGTGTGTGTGTGTGAACAGGGGGGTTGTGTGTGTGTGTGTGGGGGGCGTGGGGGGTTGTGTGTGTGTGTGTGTGGAGGGGGTAGAAGTAATCGGTAGAAACTGAGTTATAGGGAGAAAGAAAGAAGCTTTGTCTTTCTCTTTTCTTTTTCTCTCACATTTATCCTTTCACCCCATCTCTTTCGCCATCTCTCTACCTTTCATCTCTTTCCATCGTCTCACCCACTTTTATCTTTTTGCCATCTTTTCTTTTGCCCTCCTCTTCCCCCCATCTCTCCTGATATTCCTACTCTCCCTCCTCTTCCCCCCATCTCTCCTGATATTCCTACTCTCCCTCCTCTTCTCTCCTCTCCTCTCTCCCGATGTTCCTCCATATTGCAGCTACACTGCGGGGCCTGCCTCTTTAGACACCCCTCTAGTTAGAGTCTCTCCCCTCTGCCATTAACCCACATGAAATGAGACGCGGCCTTGTAACCTGGGAAGGAGGTTGGTTTCTCTCCCTTGAGATGTGGAGTTGGCACCAGGCTTGTGTAGTGAACCCCAATGGGGCTGCTTGGAGAATAGTTTGTTGTGAGAAGCTTAATCTTCCCCCTCCCTCAACAACAGCTGTCTCCGATCGGGGGATCTGGTCAGTCACGGAGACAACCAGGGCTGGCTGCAGGTGTGGGGTGTGTGTGTGTGTGTGTGTGTGTGTGTGGGGGGGGGGGGGGGGGGGATGTGGCTCAAGTGTCCAGCCTAGAGTGTAGGCTGCTTGGGGGTCCCAGGCTGCAGTGGTGTTTTATGGAGCTGTGTGGAGAGTCTGTGTAGTGGAGTGTGTGAGGGGGTGGGGGGTGCTTGGGGGGGTTGGAGTCGCCAAGGGAGAGGTTCAATGTGATGTACTCATCAGCTGTTAAGGACACAAAGATGTGACAGTTTGTCTTTTATCAGGGTTACGTATGGGTTGTTTCTGTTGAATGAAGGACAAAAATATCAACCAGCGTGTGTCATGGCCTCTGTGTATGTGTGTGTGTGTGTGTGTGTGTGTGTGTGTGTGTGTGTGTATGATAGAAAGAGAAATGACAGAGAAAAGAGAGAGAGAGAGATAGAGAAAGAGCAAGAGAGAGATAGAGAGAGAGAGGAAGCGTTTCAGTTTAGAGGAACAGCTTGATTAAAAAAAAGGTCATCCTTGTCCTGAAGTAAGCTGAATTTATTGTCTTGGCGCATGGTGAGGCGGGTCTGGAAGCGGAACTGAAGCAAGCGAACGGCTCGCCTATAGAGGACTGATAAAAACGACCTCAATAAAAACAGCAGAGCCTATGCAAAATGCAAATGATTCCACAAAGGGCGGAGAGCGGCATGGTGTGCGGAGAGGCCCCCTGGGCCATCACTCTTCATGCCAGGGCCCTTTTATCCCCACTGCCCTCCGATAAGAGCGGGCACACAGAGGGCAACCTGTGGAGGGTCACCTCTGGGGGGGTTGGCTGGCCCACACCACACCACAGCACCACCCTACTGGTGGGGATGGTGCCCACACAGCACCACGGCTGAGGGTTAGGGAGTGGTTGTTCAGTGTGTTTATAGGCGTTTTTTATGTTTGTGCTTTTTTGGGGGATTTCTGTGCATTTGTTTGAGCGTGAATGCATTTTTGTGTGCATGTGTGTATGTACAGTAGGCCTACAATGCTTTCACCTATGTATTTCTGTGCATGTGCATATTGTGTGTGTGTGTGTGTGTGTGTGTGTGTGTGTGTGTGTGTGTGTGTGTGTGTGTGTGTGTGTGTGCGTGCGTGTGTATTATATGTATGTGTGATGTGTGTGTGTGTGTGCCTATGATGATGATATTGTGCGTAGAATTGTGCATGTGCATGTGTGTATAGATGTGTCTGTGTGTGTTTTGCTTGTGTTTACCTATCTCCTGGCGGCTCAACCCTGTCAGGCTTGACCCCTTTGCTCCATGATGGCAGCGGCGGAGCAGCCGCCCTGCACATGCTGTCCAGCACCAAGCGCTGGATCAAAAGCCCCTCTGATCTCTCTCTCCCTCTCTCTCTCTCTCTCCATTCTCCACCCCTCCACCTCTGTCCTCTGTTTGTATACAGGTCTTCTCTTCTGAGAGAAAAAGCAAATCAAAACAAATGAACTGAGATTTGACCTGATCCTGGTGGAAGAGATGGAAAAGTCAAAGCAGGTAAACAGTACACGCACACCAATATACACAGAAAACATATAGGAATAAGATCAACAGGCTGTATCTGAGAGAAGAGAAGAGAAGAGAAGAGAAGAGAAGAGAAGTGAAGAGAAAAGAAGAGGAGAGAACAGAAGAAGAGAGGAGACAGTGTGTATGAGAAAGAGAGGCAGAGACAAACATGGAAGAAGGAGAGAGTGTGGATGAGTGAAAAAGAGTTAGTGTGTGTATGTGTGTGGGTATGTGTGTGTGGGGGGTAAAAGGCAGAGAGAGAGAGAGAGAGGAGGAAAGCTGAAATGAAAACAGGGGAGAGGAGCTGACTGGAGCAGAGCAGAGTGCAGCAATGCTGTTCTGCTGGCAGACTGGCGCCTGCGCGCGTCTCTTGGCACGTGGCTTTGCCAAGTTGTAGGATTTACCTCACGAGCCGGAGGGTTTCAACATGAAAAGACTTTATCGGTTGGAGGGCCCGGCGGAAGGCGGCTGGGGAAGGCTTTCCTTGTTGTGGAAATGGAGAGGGGAGAAAGCAGGATGAATGGGAGGAAAAGAAGAGAGGGAGGAAGGGTGGAAGGAGGAGAACCAGAGAACAGGGGGAGGGGATACAATATGAACAGGCCAGGAACTGCAGCCAACTGCAGCAACAGTGAGAGAGAGAGAGAGGGAGAGATAGAGAGGGGGAGAAATTTAAAGTAGTGTGATAAAAAAACCTTTTCGGGGGCAGCTGCCTGTGACTGTGAATACACTCAGATAGAGCATTTCCCCCTCAAACAGTAGTATAATATGTGCACACACAGAACACATAAAGAACACATGCAGCAACACAACACACACGCACACACACACACGGATACACACACACACACACACACACACACACACACACACACAAACACACATGCCCCTGTGTACTTGGGCACTTACACATACTCTGTGTCAGGCAGTATCTATAACTTTGTAAAGGTTTCTACTGTAAATAAATACAGTGAAATCGTTGCTACTGATTCACAATATTTTCATTTCTTTTTAGTGTCCAATACCCCATTGGCCTGTAGACATTTGTCATGACCTAAGGCTAAGCGATGTAGAGGGGGGAAAACGTTCTTCAAGTGTTTGTATGAGTGTGCATGCATGTTTGTGTGTGTGTGTGCTTATATCTTTGTGTGTGTGTGTGTGTGTTTAAATCTTTGTGTGTGTGTGTGTGTGTGTGTGTGTGTGTGCTTATGTGGTCTACATCTTTATGTTTGTGTGTGCATGCGTGTATGTGTGCGCATGTGTGTGCACGACTGTGTCTGTGTCTACAAGCAAAGTGAGGAGCGTGCTGATGATTGCAGGCGGGCCATCAGTGTGTGTGTGTGTGTGTGCGCAGTCAGTGATGGGGATGAGCGCATGTCTGCCATTCTGGGAGCACATGGTCAAGTGGTCAACAAATGAAAACGGAAAATTGCTGCCACTTGTTCTGTCCATTGAAGTATGTGAGTGAGAGTGAGGTGGAGGTCATGATAGATGGGCCTCTTTTTTCCATTATTGATATTCTGGAATATTGTCCAAAAGGCTCCCACTATACCACTATTTTATGCTCTTCTACACACACACACACACACACAGGTTAACAGTAAACAAAAAATCTGTTCTTCCATTTCATTATGACAATGAGTCTCTTTACTCTGATTTGTTTGCTGTTTGTTTTCAATATGTTTTTTATGTTTGTCATATAAATTTCTTATGCATGGATTTGTCAACATTCATGTATACTTTGTAAAGCGGCATATGCATAATAGTCAAATATTTGAATCAACACTACTCACACAATAATAATCCCTTATGTTTAAGTTAAGCCTCTACAGTAGTGATGGTTTAACTGCCTGGATAATGTTTCACATTAGCCTACTTTAATTCAGTTATTCAAATTTAATTCAGTTATTCAACTTTCTCAAAAACATAAGCAAATATTTTTTTGTTATTATCAATGTAGATATATTTTATGTAAGTAAATATGCACTATGTAAATACACTGAAATTCTTTAGTGCAAACTATAAGAGGAACTAATACTGTACTTGATCACAGGGATGATTCAATGTAGCCTACTACAGGGGTTCCCAAACTTTTCCACGACAAGGCCCCCCAAATACCACTAGGTTCTGGCCAAGGACCCCCATCGACAATACTACGGCAAATGTAAAAATACATTAAGCTAATCTAATAATGATTTTAGCCACAACCACATCGTGATGGAGCATACAGTGTGTAAAAAAATTATTTGGGGCTTTCTGCTATATGAGAGCCATCACTCTACTATTATTCCCAGTCATTATCATTGGAAATATGTTCAGATATGCGTCACATTATTATAATGGCATTGTATAACAACCCTCACTAACACTTTATTTTAATGTGTCACTGTTAAGGCTCTGGTATGGTCGTGCGTCACATTTGCGCGTGTCCAAGACGTGCGTCATTTTTGCCGTGGACGTGAAGCATACTCCAACTTCTGCTGTCCTGAATGCGCGTTAAGGTTAACGAATAATCATTAAGGTTAGCGCCTGCGCACTACAGATTAACTGTGATACTCTGCCCGCCAAAGCTGGGGGGGTGGTACGATCCCGAGCCTGAAAGTGGGACACAACCACCAAAGAAGCCTGAAACGCCTGAAGAAAGAGAAAAGAGGCGTTGGATGTGCGAGCACTGAACGGAAGGAAGAGCTGATGAAGGAAAAAGCACCACGAGTACGTTCGCCTGTCTGCTGGGAAGTTTGATAAGCTGGCCCATTGCATCGCTCCATTTATCATCCACCAGAACACACACAGCACACCTGTTGGTATAGCTGAGAGACTAGCTTAGCCTACTTGCTTATTAGGCTACTTAGCTAGCTAAGTGACTCGGTGCTGCGAGGGCAGCAATATTGGTGCGATACAAAACAAAGTAAAGACAGCATGGTAAGAAAGAGTTGTGCGCACAGATGTCCTCAATTAAATTTGTATTGAGTCTTCACACCTGCCTCATACCAAAAGTATGAACCAAAACCTGTAAATATGGCGTGTCAATAAAAGTTTTAAGTAACTATTTGTGTTCATAATGTATAATGTCTCACTGTGATAATGGGTGTATTTAGAGCGAGAGGTAGCCGGTTATTCCTTCAATTATTATTATGATAATGCATTATCTGGTGTTGACAGGCGAGTTTCGAGATTTGAGTTCAGCATTGTACAGGAGTAGGCTAGGTGATAATGATTGCACCTGGGAGAGGTAGGCTACATTCCCTTTATTATTATAATCACTATTGATAGCGATTATATAAGGAACAATGAGAATGCATCTCGATCAGCAAGTGTTACTGGGTTTAAGCCTGGCGTTGTAGATAGATACCTTTATATGGCTCTGGGTTTTAGCGATTTATTTCAGCATTGTTCAGTAATAGGTGCTAGGCTAACTGTTCATTTTTAAAAAGATGCATTTAATCTGAAGTCATGTCAGCTCTCTATGCAGGGGTAGGGCTGTCACTTTTTTATTCGAACATGGCGTGAAATATCCGTGAGTCGAACTATAAATAAACTATTAGGTTTTTTAGTGCTGTGTAAGCGCATTCTACAGTCGATGATTCGTTTTATTTTATTGTTTGCCATCTCATTCAGTGCTATATATGATCCAGGGCTCATGACCAAATCAAGCCAATATAATAGCCAGTAGCCACAATGAGCCCATGCAGCCACCCCTGTTTTCGACAATCAAAGGTGGCCTTTTAGAGCGGCCAGCAGACAGATAATTACATCCCCAACTCATCTAAAATGTGGTGTCTTGAAATACTTTGGGTTCTACACCATAGATGGTAAAGTGACGTTAAATATAATGTTAAAGAATGTATCTGTGGCTTTAATCGGGTCTTGGCTCCATGTCGTGGTCCTCGTAACTCAAAGCCAGGCAAGCTGAGGACAGGCTCTCTCTGCTCCATCATTGTTATGGTAACCAAACAAGTCTTCTTCTATCTAGGTTTGTTTCTAGGTTTTAAGTGTTGTTCTTCTATGTGGTCCACCTACTGGAGGGGTGTTTACAGCAGTTCCGTTTCACACATCGCCAGTCTCGCGTCACTTTTGCTTGGGGTCTTAAATTTCGGTCGACTCAAAGACGCGACGCATGCTGTAAAGTCACGCCAATTCTCGTCACGCACTCACCAGTGCGCGTGCGCGGGCGCAGACAGCGAGGGCTGTACCATAGGCTTTACAGTGTACCTACCTAATTAGGTACAGTGGTACAACCTGTGTAACAACATGTACTATCAGGTATTATCATTGTACTTGCATTATGTATTTGTGGGTACCTACATATAGTTGTTACATTGTAATACTGAGTGCTTTTACAAAACTTTGCCAATTTGTCTGAATTTTCATCAGAGGCAAAGAGCTGACCTGAGACCTGCTGGATGGGGTAAATCTGGTCATGATAGATTTGATATACAAACCATTCTTAGCTCAACCTGTGCTGCTACAACCTTGTTACTCTTTGATACAGTGGAATAAACCTATTAAATTATACCAGTTAATTACTTACATGTACATATGACATGTATGTTGTGTTGTGTCTTGATGTCTTGGAACAGGTCTACTAATTCACTACATAGTACATATATCAACTGTGTTGGTACACTTATTGCTCTTTGATACAGTGACACAAAGCCATTAAAAGGAAGTGTACCAGTTGAGTACTTACAATTAATTACATATTACATGTATGTTGTGTCATTGGTGTCTTAGAACATGTCTGCCATTACCCTACATACTGTAGTACATGTATCAACTGTGTTGGTACACATTTATTATTCTTTTGATACAGTGGAATAAACCCATTAAAATAAAGTGTACCAGTTAAATTGCTTACATGGACATATTATATACATCCTGTCAATGATGTCATGCATCCTGTAATTGATGTGTTGAAACATGTCTGCTGTTACACCACACAGTACATGTGAATTAGTGGACCTGTTCCAAGACATACCATACATGTCATATGTACATGTAAGTAATTAACTGATATGTTACCTATATTTTAAAATGTTTCAAATGTATTTTATTTCTTTGCTTTTATTTTTCCCTCCAACTTGCTGGGGCTCCCTGGCACCCCGCGGCCCCACTTTGAAAACCACTGGCCTATACCACACAGGTTACTAGATGTGAAACGTATTTGGCAAAGTATGCCAAATTACCTCATTCAGGTGATAAAGTCATTTACCAAGTGACACAACGTCTTCTGGGATAAACTGTCTGAGATTAGCAAGCTTTACTCACCTCTGTCTACAATTAGCGAAGGACAATGGGTTGCAAAGGTAAAATGAGTGACGTTGCCTGTTTTTCTGCCATCAGCAGATGTTATTGCCTCTGTTGAGATGAGGCGATATCGCTGATGAGCGTTACCTAACTCTGGAGGCTCATTAGTCATTGGCTCAATCCGTCACCATGACTGCACATGCCATCTGCTTGGTTATGTTCGCGACACACTTACTCCAGTGCACGTCAGGTAATACAGCCTTTAGCAGCATGTCATCCATCTAGGGCAGTGTTTGTTTTGATGGATCAAAAACATATTCATTGTGAAACAGACGCACCCTTTCTGGGAGCTAGTTACTGGTCTGAAATAGTTTAAAAAGAGAGAACGATTTTTATCTCAGCAGTTGAAAGGAAACAGTGGAATGATAACAGCGGTTGGAGAACCCGCTGACAACCAACTGAATGCTTGACAGACGAGTTATTACTTTCAGCATTTCCAGCGAAATTTGTGTAACTGCATAGAAGACTAAGAAGGGAAAAAACAAACATGAAAGACACAAACATGTGCGAGCATAATACTCGGCAATGACAGTTTAATGAAAAACTCCTCGTGCTTTGTAAATGCAGAAGTAATAGCGTGTGCAGCGCCGAACGTGGCCATTTAACCCCCCATACGCGTAATCACGTCCATTTTCCACCTCATTTCCATACGCCTTCAGCCACTGATGCTCCCGCGCCACCGTAAACACACGCCGGATCTCACTTAAGAAAGAGAGGGAGAGAGAGAGAGAGAGAGACTCCCCACGCTAAATTGCTCTCTCTATCTCCTGAAAAGAACAAAAAAGTTTCACCAAGAGGATTCCCTTTCATAGAGCTTCATTTGTATGTAAGCTTTTTACTGGAATATATGGTATATCATTTTAAAAATAAATTTGTATTGTATTGTTGCATTGTTTACAACTGTTTTTACGGCAGTGCAAAAATAACTTGTTTTTAGTGCTTTACAGCTGCCTGTGAATTTCAACTCTACATTGGCATTTATTTGTTACACAACACAGAGCAGCATGATTTCATGCAGTAGATATATTAAGAATGTCTTATTATTTCAGGATTTGGAATGGCTGAGATTGACAGGACTGTCACGGTGAGATGTGTTCTCATTAAAATGGGCGATGACTCGATGTGTGATGTTTTAGTAATGAATCGAGGGTCTCCTCTCTCTCCCATTAACAAAAATGTCATATGTCTGTTACGTCTCTGTCAGACTCTCACCAGCAGGCTATCTCCTCATATCGGCCCAGGGTGACTTTCCCTAGTGTTTCAAACCTGTGAGGGGATGTGATGGGAGCTGCCTCAGCCTAGATGAGTGTGTGTCAAGAAATGTGTGTGTGTGTGTGAGAGTTGGGGGGTATTTGTGTGTGTATGTGTGTGTGTGTGGGTATTTTTGTGAGATTGTCTGTGGGTATTTGTGTGTGTGTGTGTGTGTGTGTGTGTGTGTGTGTGTGTGTGTGTGTGTTTGTGGCATCTGTAAATCAAGCGTGCCTTGTGCGAGGAGGGTTGGGGGTTGTCTGCTCAGACGAGAGGCCTGTGGAGTGACAGGCCGTCCCGTCAGCACTTCGCAGCAGTGCAGGAAGGTGCCCCTCTCCATGGGGCCAGTACACTGTGAAACCCCCGTCACCACAATCACCCCCACCCCCCACCGCACTGCATAGACCTTTCACTCTGTCTCAGCCCACTGACAACACAGGGCACCTTACACACACACACACACACACACACACACACACGCACACACACACATACACACACATCGGAATTTACCAACATCCACACACCAAAACACCACAAGCAAAAATGTAATTCAATGCTTTTTACGCACAAAACAGTCCCAGAGAGGAAGCTGATGCAACACCCACCAATAACATAGCTACAGTATATACATGTAATGTATATGCATTAGTTGAATACATTCTACATGTTGGCATTTGGGCCTAATTATTTACCTCAGTATTGTGTTGAAGCCCTGCTCATCAGACGGAGTCTCACTGTAATCACCATGGTGACTCTGATTGACCTTATGAAACCAGCCCATCTGTAACACTGGATGAGCAGTAAACAGGGTACAGGGTAGTACTTGCTGTAGATACAGGGAATTAAAAATTCATAACATGCGGCATAAGAAACTATTGATCTCGCAGTAAGGAGCCGGCTCTTGTCCCGTGGCTGATTGTCACAGTTAGTGTGAATTATGTGGAACATGTGTTGAATTTACAAGATAAAGGTTCTCCAACCCGATCACTCAGCATGCCAGTTAATGTGCCTGCAATGGCACATTTGATAGACAGAACGGCAGAGAAAGTGTGTGTGTGTCTATGTCGGTGTGGGTGTGCATGCACATTTGTGTGTCTGTGTGTATGTCTGTGTGTGATAGACTGGACAAATGGGACCGTGTGTGTGTGTGTGTCCTAGGCCCCTGTCTTGTTGTTATGAGAGATTGTGTGTTACATGGTGTGTGTATGTGCTGGTTGTGGTGTGTGAGCAAGGGCTGTAATGAGCTGGGCTCCTTTGTCTTAGAGTGTGCAAGCCTGCAGGAGGGGAGCATGGCATCAGAACACGGGGGGCACGGGGTGGGGATGAACACGCTGGAGGGCACATGGACACGACCTCTCTCTCTCTCTCTCTCTCTCTTTCTATTCTCTCTCTCTCTATTCTTTCTCCTTCTATTCTCTCTCTCTCTATTCTCTCTCCTTCTATTCTCTCTCTCTATTCTCTTTCTATTCTATTTTTCTTTCTCTTTCACTCTCTTTTCTTCTCTCTCTCTCTCTCACTCTACTGTTGCTGTTGCCTCGCTCCTTTGCTCCAACCCCCACCCCCCCTCACCCGCGTGGCTCAGGTAGCTGTTTAGGAAATATTGATGAACGTTTGGGGCAGAGGGTTTCTAAATGAGGCTCAGCAATGAGCTATGAAATGACTAATGTTCCTCAGCTGAGGAGAGAGCGGGAGCCACTGCTACTGCTGCTGATGGTGGTAGCGCTGGAGGAGGTGGTGGAGGGGAACTTGATGTGGCAGTTGGGGTCTGTGTGTGTGTGTGTGTGTGTGTGTCTGTGTGGTGGAGGGGAATGTGTGTGTGTGTGTGTGTGTGTGTGTACGGTGGAGGGGTGTGTGTGTGTGTGTGTGTGTGTGTGAATCGAGTGTCTCCTCCGAAGCCTTTGTGTCGCTGCCGCAGTGATGGCATTTGCAAGGAGCTAGGTCTCTTTATATTTTTTTTACACATTTTTTTTCTTCTCTCTTGTCTTTTCTTGCCTTCCGCGCAGTGTATCCTCTGTTCTTTTTGTCTGTTTTGTCTGGCCTGTCTTCTCTGACAAAAGAGCGCGCTCTGCTCCTGCTGTCCGTACATCCCCAGCCTCATGGGCTGCAATTCATTTGCATTTTATGTGTGCAGATACTGATCAGGAGCTTTGTAGGTGTGCGCGTGTGTGTGTGTGAGTGTGTGTGTGCGCGCACGTGGGGGCGTGGGTGCGTCCGTGCATGTGTCCATCTTCCCTGGGAGACACTGGCTGTTGTTGAAAATGTATATGTGTGTGTGTGTGTGTTTCTCTGTGTGTCTGTGTGTTTATCTATGTATGTGCACTGATGGGTTCTCTTGTAAAGAGTGCCTGCATTGTCTGTGCTGACAGCATGTGTGTGGGTGTGTTTGTCTAACACTTCTATGCACACACACACACACGTCTCCACACACCCCTACCCACCACCCTCCATCTTTCTCCCCCTCTTGTGCCCCCCTCTGCCCTCGCGCCATCATTAGTGGCTCAGTCCTCCTGTGGGGAAACAAACTTTATAAAATTCTCCATAATCTACCAAGCGGAACCTATTTTCCTCTCCATGCAATTAACTGCACCAACATTTACAATAATATGATTACAGCCACTTTGGCAAAGTCGGGGAGGGGGAAAGGAATATTAGGTATCAGCGAGGGGTGGATCATAATGGTCGTATTTTCGGGAGACTTGCATTTTCTTTGAGCAAATAGAGTGCCACTAAATTCTCCTTAGGCAGTAAAAACCAACGCCACGGAACCACAATAACAAACAGAGGCAACCACTTTTCTCTACAGATCTCTTTTCCTCCCTCCTAACCCCCCCCTTTTCTTCTTACTTTAGGTCCTGCCTCCCCTTTTTTTTCTCTACCTCCTTCAATTAATTAAGCCTTTCACGGGCATGTAATTAGGAACATTAGCCAGTCATAAAATTGCCACGAGTATCTGAGTTATGGGTGGGGCCCCGTTGCAATTTATTTGCAATTCCTTTTTCTTTTAGGGGCCAACGGCACTGTGGGGTCCTAAACAACTTTTTTGGGTGGCCATTCCGTGCCTGGCCCCACAGTGCCCGGGGGCAGACCCTCAGCGTGGTGCCAGGCGCATGTGGCCGCAGGTGCCACACCACAGAGAAGGTACCATTTGGGGAGAACCTCACTGGTCCGTTAGGATGGGAGGTCTTGTTGCTAGCACGGCCTGTACAATCTCTGATTGACCTGTGGTCAAGGCCATTGTGTTGCTTTAGTGTGGAGATAATACTCACCCTGATTGCGTCCTGCCAGAGGGTGGCGGTGGGTTGTGGAGGGGGGCTGGACTGGAATGGGAGGTCTATGATTCCTCTGTGCAGCACAGACGATTAAAACAGACAGAGAAAGTGACAAATCCTCTCTTTGGTCAACAGCGAATGATCCTCCCATGCAGCCCCAAAGCACTGTGGGAAGGGACCACGGAAGTGACTGGTATTGAGTGTATTCATGTTTGGCGTGGCATGGAAAGGTTAAAGGGAATCAGTGGGAGAAAGCCGGAGAAAGCCGGAGAGGGATTGCAACGCGAGGACCTAATCATGGGTTCTATCGGCTGAGGGCTATCCTGACCCCTGTAATAACCATATTCCATTGTTTCTGTTTACCGCCCAGGAGGAGGGTGAAGAGGAGAGAAGAAGAGAGAGAATACATGGGGGTGGCTGCCGATATTGATTCGCGTCCTTGTGTATTGAAACCAGATATTGATTTTCTCTCCTTTTTTTGTACACAAAAAAATAGGGGGGGAAAGTGCATTGTCCAAGCCGAAGGAGATTTCTTTGGGGATTTGGCGGAAAAGAAGAGCTGAAATGAACATCCTGTGGAACATTTTCTCCAGCGGATTTGGTATAGAAGCCGGTAATTGAATTCTGCGTCCAGACTCTGGCGTATCCAACGTGTTTGCTGAGGAGAGAATGGACCTGTCCACCATGGCCAGAGTTCACCAGTGATTGTTGCCTCTGAGGGACTGTGAGGGATGATTTTTTTTTGTAGTATACTACTGTACTTCCCCTCTGATATCGCCTTAATTTGATTGGAGTACACCGTTGAGTAGACTTTGAATGATGATGCAAATGATCAGGCTTTGTATAATAGCACTTCGACAGCTATGACGTAGTCATCACCTGATGGCGAAACACATGCGCACACGCACATACACACACACACATAGACACACAGACACACACACACATGCTCACACACTTATATCCCCCCACACGCACATACACGCACACACACACACACACACACGCTCACACACTTATATCCCACACACACACACACACACGCTCACACACTTATATCCCCACACACACACAAACTGCCATCATCTCCCTGTCACCATGTTCTGATTAGTAGGCCAGCGTCGGGCAGCGGGACCGGCGTCTATTTCACATTCAGGGGGCGTACTCCCGTCTCCCACTCAATTTGCAATTAAGACAAAAATTTAGACCGCTGAAGCCTGAAGGCAGGTGGGTGTCCTCGGAGCATGTTGCCTAGCAACTGGGGGAGCGAGTGGGCTAGCGGGCGAGAGAGAGGGAGAGAGACAGAGAGAGAGGGAGTGGTGAAGGCACCTGGGCAGCAGGGGGCAGTGTAGGGGTGGGTGGGGAGGCAGGGAGAGAGGTGTTGGGTGGTGGGTGGTGGAGGGAGTTGGGGGGTGATGGAGGGGTGGTAACTAGATGGTAATAGACGACGGCTCAGCACAGCAGCTCAACGAGTCCAGACTCGATTAGGTTTGGGGGGGATTGGTGTCCGTTGTGTGTGTGTGTGTCTGTGTCTATGTGCCATGGTTTGGTGAGTGTGTGTGTGTGTGTGAGTGAGCGTATGTGTGTGTGTGTAGGTATATGTGTATGTGTGCGTGCGTGATGTTGTGTGCAGGTGTGTGGGGGGATTATCTGAGCCCTCTCCAGAGCACAAGAACATGGGATAAAGAGGACTGGACACAGCTCCCCCTCTGAGAGTGGACAACCTCCATCTCCCCTCCCACCCCTCCACCCCCCTTCACTGGCCAGGGACACAGTGGGGGTTGGGGGGGTGATGGGGTGGTTGGAGGTTGGAGGTGGAGCTGGTGTGCGAGGCGGTTGGGGATGAGAGGGGGTGAGGGGCAGTCCTGGTGCGCTGGCTGACCTGCAGGCAGGCAGGCAGAGAGTTGTGGAGGCTGCTCGCGTTATCCACTGATCTCCTGGGAACTGTATCAGCAGCAGAGTGCGGCGTGCAGGCGCAGGCACAGGGACAGGGGGCCACTGATACAATCTCCAGCCTGATGGCTCGGCCCTTCTGGGACAGCCTGGCGCAGAGCTGATCAAACTCCTCAGTGCTCATGGGGATGCAGGGAGGACAGGGTGTGTGTGTGTCTGCGTGCGTGCGTGCGTGCGCATGTGTGTGTACATGTGTATGCATGTGCGTGTAAGCTGTTGTATGTGTGTGTGTGTGTTTCCATGTGTGTGTAAATGTGTGTGTTTGGGGGAATGGGCTTTTTTTGTTCAGAATGACTCACACAGTACTGTAGGAGTGTTGGGCTTGATGGAGCTGATGGCTTGGGCTTTGTCTGGCGGACAAAGTTCCCCTCCTCACCCCACCACACACACACACACACACACACACACACACACACACACACACAGAGACACACACACACACACACACACTCTTCCAACAGAAGCTGATGACAGCTACGTTCATGTAGGCGTGAGCGGCCCAGTTACTTCTCCCCTGTGGACTGCTGCTGCAGTGCCGTGTGTAAGCCTGTGGGGCAGTTATGGGGGGGTGAGGAGGAAATAGACCTCTCCCCAACACACACCCCATCACACACACACCATCACAAACACAAAAGCACACACACATGGACACACTCACACAAACATACACATGCACACACACACACACACACACACACACACCTATTTCTCTGTCCACAGCTGAGCTGGTCAGAAAGTTGTGTGGCTGCAGGCCACCGGATCTCATTTTCCCCCGACCCTCAGCACCGTTCCACTACCTGCACCTGAGTCGCCCTCAGCCCAGAACAAAATGCCCTACACATCCACTTATACCAACACAACACAGAGGATACCCGTGGATGCCTGAGCCCTCCCCACCTTGCTTTCGGCTTCTAGTTTTTCATCAAATATAAACAGAGTATAATAGTGATACAGACAGGAACTTAATATGTTAGACCCCAGTAGATGCTACTCTTTAACCCAGTATAGTTTCAGTATAAAAGTGAAGGGAATTTTATATGTGAGACCCCATTCACACCTTGCATTAGCATGTGATGTGTGTCTGTGATATTGTACCTGGATATGCACGGCGTAAACGTACCCAGCATGCATTCTGATCACAGTGAGATTGGATCAGCCAGACCATCTCTGGAGGTATTCTCGTCTCGCGCTACGATCAGATTTTGGGCTGGAGCAAACGCGATCCATACGGCGAGCCTCCAAAAGTCCAGTGCTTTTACCTGCTGTGTTTGGAACGTGCTATTTCAACTCAATGCAGGCAGAGACAACAGGCACACCCACACTAATGCCAGATATAATTGCACAGGTGAGTCCAAGAGTGTGTGTTGCTGAGGTATAGATATCAGCATATAGACTGGGGTATAGATATCAACATATAGACTGGATCTGAATTCAGATTCCAATTGGGTCCTAATGGAGTTGATCGCTCTGCAGGAAGTAGCTCTATTACTGTACAGGCTAGAAGCTATTGCCCACTCAATGGATGCTAAAATGGGCTCTTTCACTGGTGCAGGGTGATGTGACAACTCCTGCTGTGCAGTTTTCAGATGCCGGGCGCAGACATACTGTAAATATGGTGAAGTGATAGTCAGACCCTTCATACACAGAGTGCAGTTTTAAGGACTGACATATGTCATACAGGGGTGCATTGGACACTGACTGATGGTTTCTGTGTCCCCTCTAAATAGGTATTGATCTTCATATTTACCCCACCACTCCGTACAGGGCTCTCCCAGAGCCCAGCTTTACTGAGAGTTTGAGCAAAATACAACAAACAACAAAAACAACACACAAAAAACATCTAATTATATGTGTACTGTTTATGTTGATATACTACGGAACCAGGGGTTAAAGTGGAGCGGAATGCAGTTCCGCCACCTCAGATAAATTAATAAACAAATATGTTCATGCATACCAACGATATAGCGCTATGATATTGTTAAAATAAATGGTGAGGTAATTTTTCGTCTGTACCGTCAAATTGCAGCCTGCCTCTCCTTCAGGATCACGGTGTTCAACAAATCAAAATGTAATATCAACCCCTGGTCCCGCCTTCACGAACATCCGTTATCCCCCTTGTTGTCCCTTCCCGGCGTTCATGGGTCTCCTGTCTGATTTGAGTGCACATGTGCCGGTGTGAGACCCTGCCTACCAGCGCTCTGCTCTGCCTCCGCTCCTGGAGTGGTAGAGGTTCACATTTTCACAAAGTATTTGCAAGTGAGACAACATAATGGATATCGCTAAAAACATCACCAGTTTATGTCTAATACATGTCTGTTTAAGCATTATCCACACAAATACGACACATACTGTACTGTATGAATGGGAAAAAATAAAACGAAACAACCAAAGATCTAGCTGGGATTTGAACCTTGGATGTCATTGATTGTCAAATGATTTTGTGATTTCTATCTATATATTGGACTTTTAGTTAACACAAGGTAACATATGTGAGAAAATATACACCCATGTTAACTGGTAGTAGCACAAGTTAACATGGGCAAATGCAAGCCTCGAAACAATAAAGTAGGTTCACCTACTTTCACATACCAAAACCTAACTGATGTACAACAAACTGGCATGTCCCCACTTAACACTTTATTCTGTTTTGGGGTTAATATGAAACACGTCAGTCATGCGCAAACATTATCATTTATCATTGTTATTGTGGGCCATCTAACATGAAGAATGAATGTGTAGGCCTATCTCAGCACAAACAGTATCTTTCAACCTGTGCCGCAAGTCAACTGATTATGTTGTTTTTAATTTCATTAGATCTATATTAGGGTAGTCTGTATAAACCCAGAATCGTGATTGTGATTCACAACAAAGGTTTTGTTGGGTTTCGAACATGAGTTTGAGTCTCGCAGAGGCAAAATGTTCAACGCTGTGAATTTGTGATTGACTGTGTTGTCAGTTTATGGTAGTATAGACCTATGGTATTTTTATGACCATATGGTCATTGCAACAAGGTGCTTGACAGATATGCTCTTTTCTCTAATACAGCCCAATCCTCAATCAGCCCTAGTGATTTGAAGTAAGGAGAAACTTATTTTCTCCAAGTTAGACTGATTTAATTTGTTGGTCCTAATTTGATGACACGAAATGGTCATTATGGTAGTATAGCCTATTTATGGAGTACAAAACTTCGATGTAGCTATACTGAGAGAGTTTGATGACATTCAGATGTTGCTGTTTCAGATTCCCACAAAGCCTAAATTAGAAAATAGTCTACTGCTCGTTCAGCAGCCTAATGCAAAACATACACTTGTATTGCTATAATGAATATCTTGATCGATTGACATATAAGCTGTCACAAGGCAACATACACATTCATTTAATAGGAAGACCATATTGTAGAGATACAAAATGATTTCTGGCATTACTCAAGAATTAGTGGTGCAACTGGTTAGCAGGATATGTACTGCTGCTAACCTGCTATTTTAGTGAGCAGTTCGAGACCCACAAGTGATCTTTATAATTTTTGTGCATTATAGTCACAGACATCCCAACGTGCAAAAAGTCATTTCAGGGAGGAGGTATCACGAAGCCCCCCCGCCCCCAAAAAAAAAATTGTGAAAATAAAAGATGTAGATTTTGGTAGTTTGGTCTTTTCATGTAGCCTTGGCAACTAGCCATCTAGTAGCCTATAGGCCTGAATAATATGCTCATGAATTCACACTTGTTAAACTCATCTCAACATGTCTTTTGCAATCATTTAACCCGGCATGGGTAATGCTAAAGTCACTGTTACAGTGTAGCGTGCAAGACTGGCCTATCATTACTTTTTACTCTTATGAGACAAGGGTACACTTTGAAATGGGTCTTACATTTTCCTTTGGGGCACTGACATGACGCTCCTTTTGCTAGATACACTGAACTGATTCGGTTCGGGAGAAAAGAGATAAAAAGCCCGCCTACACTGAAAACTGATTGGTTGATTTAGCGAAACAGGCCAATCAGGATGCTCTCTGTCTTGGATGCGCTCAGGCACACACGCACCACTCCTCGCTCTCTCCCTGTCGTGTACGCGCTACACTCAGATGCACACGGGCATCAGGGAGCCGCTATCAATATGCGGGAGACTCCCGGAACTTCCGGGAGACTTGGGATGTCTGTAGTCAGGATGTGTGTTGTTGCCCACAAAAACGAACAAAGTCTGAAGTGGGGTCATGCAGTTTGTTGTAACTGTTTTGGTATGTGAGGCAAAATGAATCTGCAATATTCAAGGCTTGCATTCGGTGTGTTTGCTCATGTCACCAGTTAACATGGACATCAGGATATCAGTAGCCTATCTAGTAGGCTAGTAGATTACTTTACTATAGACTAATGATGGCTGATGATGATAATGAATGGTGTTTGCTCTCTTTGGTGTAGTGGTATTAGTGCTCACTGCGTTGAGCATTTTGCCTCCACGAGACTCATGTTCGAAACCCAACAAAACCTTTGTTGTTTTACTTTGACACTTTCCTGTTTGCACATTATTTTGTGTGGATAATGCTTAAGTGGACATGCATTATACATGAACTGGTGATTTCTGTGTGTTTTTGGCAAGATCTTTCTTCATATTCTGTCGCTCACTGTAGGCTTTGTGAAAATGTGAACCTCCGGCACTCAAGGGGAGGAGGAAGAGCAAAGCGCTGTTAAGAAGTAGGCAGGGCCTTGTTGAACATTCACTGATTTTATGCAAATATCACAAGTTGACATACTCACCATCTAAACTGGCACACCGAAGGTTCACATTTTCACAAAGCCTACAGTGAGCGACAGAATATGAAGAAAGATCCTCCTGGACTATATATAAAAACAAATATTTAAACAAACATTTACACACTTACAGTATATAGTTTAATGTGTATACAGTACATTTGCCTCAACGCTAACCCAAAGTTTAACTAAGTGCTTTAAGTAAAACAATTTTCAACACTGTTCTATGGTTGTATTATCAATTTGAGCTGAAACATTATCGCAGCCAAAGCCTTCGGTAAAATCTGTCATCCCTGCCTCCAGAGTCTCTTTTTCCTGTGGCAGACCCTCAAACGCCTCCCCGCGCAGAGTAGTTTGCAAGCTGTCAGGACGGGAGAGGCGCTGGAACCCAACCGGCCACGGCCGCTGCTTTTGCATGTGCACGGATGCTGGGAATAGCAAATTGACTGAGCAAATAGCCATATTACTACACAGTGGGGGGAGCCGTGCCGCATTCCGCAAACAAAGGAATACGCCGAAGATGGCTTTCATGTGGAGAGGCAAGCATTATGGGTGCACAGAGAGAGAGAGAGAGAGAAAAGAGAGAGAGAGAGAGAGAGAGAGAGGGATGAAGAGCGGAGGGAGTGAAAAAAGACAGAAAGACGAGATTTGTGAGGAGGAGTGTGCACTTATGAGAGAGAATGATGAGGAAGTAAAAAACAAAAATAATGGATGACTCTCTCTCTCTATCGTCATTAAGTGGTTGTGCAGTGAAGGAGTGTGTCAGGTGAATGAAAACTCTGTCATGTGAGGTCAGTGATCTCAAATATTAGCTGAATGAAACGTGGGGGCAAAGTGTCGATAAAGGATGAATACTCCGCTTCCGTGTTTGGCCCGCTGAAGAATGGCGATGGCACCGAGGATCTTCAGTGTAATCGAACAAACTCGTCTGAGTCGGTGAATAAGTGTTTGCACTGTGAGGCGAGGAGAGCGTGAGGAGAGCTCAATAAGCAGCTCAAGTGTTTCTGGAGATGCAATCAGCCGCTGTACTTACAGTGCGCCAGGTTATGAATGCTCGCACATGTGTAAATAAAGACGTCCAGTATCTCTGTGGCAGTGCGAGGACAACGCTATAAGAGTCTTCAGAGAGGAGAGTATTTGGAGTGGCAAGCCGGGTGTCATTCAGTGTCGGAGGTCACAGGTTCAAATCCTTCCCTCTCTCTCTTTCTCTCTCTCCCCACACTATCCTAGCTACGCCAGGGCTTGCCGGTCACTTCGCCCGAGTGAGCACACCAGCCTGTGAGTTTGGATAGGGTGGGGGAACGCCAGTGGCATGGAAAGCCATTTGCCGGCTACAAGCGAGACCGGGCGTTGGCTGCGGGTGGCGGAGGGGAGCAGAAGTCACTGTTGATTATGATATAATTCTGCCCGCCACAGTTTTATAAAGCCACCCGGGCTCGGCTCCTCTCTGCTCTGCTCGGCACTGGCCCCCTGCTCGCGGCAGGGGCCGGCTGGGGCCACGCCGTGTGTATGAGAAACTCCTCAATTTCACACATGCTTACTCTTGAGTGAGCTTCACATAAAGGGATTAGGAGGGGAAGGAAGTGCGAGGGAAATGGGATGTTAGACACCCCGTTTAATGGAGTGACAGGGCCGGGGCCACCGTCCCCTCTCTCTCTTCCTCCTTCTGTCTCTCTCGCTCTCTCTCTCACACACACATACTCTCACTCTGTCTCTCTTCCTCTCTTTTTTATCTCTCTTACCATTTCTCTCACTCTATTCTCTTCCTCTCTGTCTCTCTGTAGCTCCCTCTTTCTCTTCCTCTCTGTCTCTCTTTCTGTAGCTCCCTCTTTCTCTTCCTCTCCTCCCTCTCTCTCTCTACAGCCTTCTCTCGCTCTCTCTCTTAATTCCCCGTGCTTACCCACGTGGCTGCTCCTGCTGCCCTGATCCATGGCTGCCTGCTCTCTGGGACACCCTGAGTGGAGGTGGGCCGCCGGAGAGGGCACGGGAAAGCGGTCAGCAGGGTCCAGTCAATTCCCACATTAGCACCAGCCAAGCTGCTCTTTGTTGTTTGAGTTGGGGATTGAATTTTTCACTCTTTCGTCGCCCCTTTCCTTTCTGTCACAGCTTTGTTTTGTTTTGCCTTAGCAGTTCCTTGAGCTTATCTCTCTCAAAGACAGCACTGCTCCCAGGGCGGCTGGGAACAGAGGGTTTGTGTATTTGAGAGTGTTATCAGCGTGTGTGTGTGTGTGTGTGGGTGGGTGTTTGGGTACCTGTGTGCTTGGGAGGGTGGTGGTGGTGGTTGGTTGGTTTCCAGGCAGTCCAGTTCAGTGAGTACAACTTCACGACCCCCCCTCCCCCTTCCCACCTCCTCCCAATCTAAGATAAATAAACAAACAAATGAGAGTGAGGACTGAGTGGCCGGGTGGACGAGCGCTCAGGCAGATAGAGCCACGGTCAGCAGGAGAGAGAGAGTGAGTGAGAGAGAGAGCGAGCGAGAGAGAGGAAGGGAGAGAGGTGATGAATGTGTGGATGGTTGATAGCGGTGTGGATGGGTGGTCAGGCAGGGGCGGTGAGTGGTGCAGGACCGGTTAGGTGGGGGTGGGGGGGTGGGGGGTGGGGGGGGGGTACTAAGGGTGGCTGTCTCAGCAGCGCGGCGGGGCTGGGGTGTCAGGCGCTGGGTGTTGGATGTGCTCCGTGGCCTGGGAAAGGTTCTGGATGAGGGCCTCCCGGCAGGCTAGGGCAGGGCAGGGACGGGGGCGTCGTGTGAGAGTGGCCAGGGGGCTCGGCTGGTGGAAGAGGATGGGGTGGGGGGGGTTATGTGGGGGCAGTGCCTGCCAGGAAGCGCTGGGGCGTCCATGCTTAGCCTCCCCAGGTCACCTCATCGCTGCCTCTCCTCCCCTCTCCTCTCTCTCTCACTCGCTTCCTCTCCTCTCCCCTTGTCTCCTCTCCTCCTCTCCCATTTCTCATTCATCCACCTGTTCTCTCACTCCACTCCCACCTTCCTCTCTTCCTGCAGCTCCTGTTGGACCTGCTGTGTGTGTGTGTGTGTGTGTGTGTGTGTGTGTGTGTGTGTGTGTGTGTGTGTGTGTGTGTGTGTGTGTGTGTGTATAGTGTATGTGTGGGGGGTTGGTTAATAATAGCTCCTGGGTTTTGACGGATGGGCCCTCTCACACGGCTTGAGATTGGGCCAGCTGTGGCCGCGCCCGTGAGCCGGCTCCATCGGCCCTCCGACCCGCCACCCTCACACTCCATGACCTGCTCTCACGCCCTCCCGCAGAATAACACACACACACACACACACACACACACACACACACACACACACACACACACACACACACTCAGACATACACACACACTCAGAACCACAGAAACACATACAGTTCATAAACAACATCATCCCTGCATTTCTTGTTTTTAGGAGGTTGTGTGTTGTTTCATCTTTATTTTCCAGTGATGTCTGTGTGTGTCTTCTCATGATTGTGTATGGTTAGGCTTGAGGATGTTCTGTGGTGTGGGTTTGTATTGTGTATGTGTGACACTGCACATGATTGCAGATCTGTGTGTGTGTGTGTGTGTGTGTGTGTGTGTGTGTGTGTGTGTGTGTGTGTGTGTGTGTGTTTGGTGTGTGAGTGTGTGTCAGGAGGCAAGTGTTTATTTCTGCATATTTGACATGCGTGGATTTGTCCCTGTCGGCTCTCCCGATGGCTGCATATCTGTTGTAGATAAAGCCTCCGAATGTGAACGTGTGCTGCCATTATCAGCATTTTTCACTCTGTGTCTGAGGCCTATCTCTGTGCGTGTGCGTGTGTGTGTGTATGTGTGTGTGTGTGTGAGAAAGAGAGAGAGAGAGAGAGAGAAAGCATGTGTGTGTGCGTTCTTTCACAAATCCCTGGCACCCAGAGACAGATATCACCACATACCCTGCAGAACCACCCGTAACCACTCACACCTATAGTGTCTATGGAACGCCTGGACAAGACCCCCTCTGGAGTCCACCATTCTCAGAGATTACTCATCTGGCCCTCAGTGGACTGGCCATGACCATGCTGGACTTGTGCGTGTCATCATCACCATGTCACATCATTTGTTCCAACTGTGAAACTTGGACAACGATGGCCCAGAATGGATTCAATTAACAAACAATCATCCATATTTAATTAAAGGCCTTAATAATTGTCATTGAGCACTGGTTAACTTTTAATAAGTACTGTCCTTAGAAAGATAATTTACTTGTTAAGTAATTATCGTTTTCTATTAAACTCCATTGTATGGTCCTCTTGCAGTCACTTTTATACAAATCGCGCTACATTTTAAGTAAGTGTTTCGCTATTTAGTAATTAATTCCCGCTCTAATCAGATAATTGGTCACTTAATAACGGTGAAGGGAAAAAAATCTGTTAACTTCTTACACACCAATTAACGGCAGGAGATGGCTCCTTTAAAAGTTTACTGCTGGAATGGGCCACGGTTGTCTCGCCCCTCCCAGAGAGTCCTGTGAGTTGCGGGATAACTCGGGGAGTTGAGGGGCCTCTCGGCAGGGGCCTGTTTATAGCGCTCAGATTCACCGATTAGATAGTGGTGATAAGATAAGGGCAACTCTTTTAAAGTGATTTTTCATGCATTTACGTGCCGTATTCAATTTAGATGGCAAGATATTCATAGAATAAATTACATTTTTTTCTCTCTTTCTCTCTCTCTCTACATTCTCTCACGTTGGTGAAGATAGATTACACGTATATTTTGTTACAATTCAAACATTATCTCTAACATGTGTAAAACAAGTTTAATTTTTGGTTTACTATTGCTGTGTGCAGTCAGGGCAAAACGCATTTAAAGATTAAACATTGGCATAGCGTGGTGAAATATGTCTCCGACAAAGTTCCCAATAATTATATTGATTGGGTCATTTAGTGTCTCTGTCAGAGGCTATTGAGTTGGCTGGACAGTGAGAGAAAGGGAGAAAGTGTGTGAGAGTGAGAATGAGAGAGAGAGAAAGAGAGAGAAAGAATGAGTGAGTGAGTGAGTGAGTGAGTGTGGGGGTGAGAGAGTCTTCCCTGGGGCCTAGTTCATCTCTTAGCCCCCACCTGGGAGGAGACAGCCCAGCCGTAATGTAGTCATCATGCAATGCCATCCAAACAGAGGCTAATAACCATAGCTTATAGTGTTTGAAGGTCAGCCTCCTTTGATGCCATTGTGTCCCTGCAACAGAGGAGGCAGTATTTCTTTTTTCCTTCTTGCTGTATGTGTGTTTGTGTGTGTGTGTGTGTGTGTGTGAGTGAGTGAGTGAGAGAGAGAGAGTGTGTCTGTCTGAGCTATGTATGTACTTGCATGTGTGTATCATTGTGTAAAAACGTGTGCTTGTACATGTTTGTGTGCATGCATGTGTGCGTATGTGTGTGTGTGTGAGTGTGTGAATGTGTGTGTGTGTGTGTGTGTGTGTGTGTGTGCGTGTTGGTCTCGTGGCCTCCTCCACCCCTTCCACAGGCACAGCCGTCGCAGTAATGAAGAATTCCAGCTGGCAGGCCAGGCCGTGGCGCTCGGACAGTGGGTATTTTTCATCCTGTAATGTGTGCACGGGTCATTAATTGTGCCTTGCCATGGGTCCAGTGGGCTTGTCATTTGGGTACAGCACATCTATACATCTGCTGCCTCCACCCACTCACGCTTCCTCCCTCTCCACCTCTCCTCTGGGTCTGGGTTGCAGCCCTCTGTGGCTCATGTCACCTGGGAGCCTGTCTCCGCAATGGGGTGACCCATTTCCCCAGTGCAAAATGAATGAGCGGCTTCTGTCGGCATGGAGCGCTCATTTGATATGAGATATAGCGCTGTCTGTGTGGAGGCTCACCAAAAAAAAGCTAGCTAGTATTTTTTTTTTTGTTTGTGAAAAGGTCTCGCCTTTTTTGTGGTCCTCATATACCACTATATCCTCTGTAGGCCACCTTTAGCACTGTAGAGTAGGGTTCAGTTTCTGTGTGTGTGTGTGTGTGTGTGTGTATGTGTGTACGTGTTTAAGTGTTTGTGTGTGTGTGTGTGTGTGTGTGTATATGTGCGTGTGAGCGTGTCTTTTCTTTCTGCAGGCATAACAGCCCCCTGCCTCTCTCCTTGGCTAATACAGTATGGGGGCTGTAAATGTAAGCCCTGTCCTCAGGATCCTCTCTCAGTATTTATAAGGGTCATTAGCTGTTGATCCGCAGGTTTATGAGGGTGTTATATCTGTGTGTGTGCACGTGGGTGTGCCTGTGCCTCAGGCTGCCCACAGGCCATCGCTGACCCCTCCCATACACACACACACACACCCCAACGCCTCCCGTCCCCACACCCCCTCTGTTCCCCCCCATGCAGAGAGTTCTATTGATTGGGTAGCACTGGAGACTGTGGAGACTGTAGGTGGGGGCAGGGAGAGAGAGAGAGAGAGAGGAGTTGGCAGGTGGGGTAGTTGGGTTGGGAGGCTAAGAGTGTGCTGGGGATTCAGCATCTTGGTGCTGAATTGGGAGCTCAATTGAATGAGGTGTGTGTGTGTGTGTGTGTGTGTGTGTGTGTGTGTGTGTGTGTGTGTGTGTGTGTGTGTGTGTGTGTGTGTGTGTGTGTGTGTGAAAATGAGGAAGGAGGTGGGAGTGCTGCATTGGTGTGATATGTTTTGTCAGAAGCATCTGTTTGGTCACAGGACGAGCGTAATCCCCGACCTTGAGCACAGCGCATTGATGGTGGTGTGGCGGAGACAGAGATGGAGGCCGAGGCAGCACACCCACACACACACACACACACACACACACACTCTCACACACACACACTCAGCTGTGGCCCTGCATGGGCCCATAAACACTTCCTTCCCTACCTCACAGATGCGGCCGAGCAGCCACCAGGCCTGCCGAGACAGCGTCCCCACTCACGCTACCCACTCACCTCACCTCCCCTCCCCTCATCTCTGGCTCCACCACCACCTCCACCACCACCTCCACCACCACCTCACCCTGTTTGGCGAGCCAGCCAGTGAGCCACCGCAGCCCTTCCTCTCTCTCTCACTCTCCCTGCATGCCTCCCCAGACTCACACAAACACTCTCCAACTGCATCCCCCTACCCATTCATTTACTGTTTGTTGTGCCTTAGTGCTTGTAAAGACATTATATAAACCAGAGCTTTTTGTGCTTGAGAATACCATTTACGTGGGTGATGGGGTGATACCTGGAGGGAAATGCACTCCATTTGCTCAGCAGCGAGTGCATTAAGCAGAGCGGAGAGAAAAGGCTGAGCTTTAACTCCTGTTTTCTCCCTCTCAAATTCCCAAGATCTGAGGCAAATTGGATGCTAATGAGCAAAGGGGGGCCCCTGTTAGTTATTTGTAAACGATTTCTTCCTTATTTATTGGTTTGTTTAATTTACAGTGGAGGAGCAGAGAGATAATTTGCCGAACACAACCACCCCTGTGATTGGTGTCTGGCCCGCACTCTGAGGGCCTTCCCCTGATGGACCTCCAAGTGGCAGAGCTCATCAAAAAGGCTCTGGAATCGAATCAAAGTCGCCCCGCTCCTCTCCATGCCTCTTTTCTCTGTCCCTCCTGCTCTCTCGCTCTCTCCTCTCACTCTTCTCTCTCTATCTCCTCTTTCCTCTCTTCTTCTCATCCTCTGGCTCTTCATCTACCGCTTTCTTTTTTTTGCTGTCATTTTTTGAAAGGAGAAAAAAAGAAGTGTAGTGAGATTATGTTTGCTCTTAGTCTTCATTGTGTTGATTTATTTACGTACAAACTGCCAGATTTTTGGATGAAAGGAGTGGAGTGCATCGGGGGTTACTTTGGAGAAGAAAAGAGCTTGTCATTCCTTGGCATTTGTGGTTTTGTGCTGGTGGCTCGACGTGTGCCAATACATGTAATTTTGCTCCGAGGGGAATCGCTCACGTCTTTCTTTTCAGTTGAGCTGCTCCTGTCTCCTGCCCACCCGCCCGTCAGCCCGCCACTCTCGCAGCGCCATGGTCACCTTTTGTGAGGCGTTTGCCATGGCACATGGAGAGAGTGTGAAAGACAGCGAGCAGGGAGAGGGACAGGGCTGTTAGAGTGACCGTTTTTTGGGAGAGGTAAAGAGAGCGGGGGTGGATGGGGTGGGATGGGATGGGGGCAGGGGGGTTGTTGGAGGTGCATGCCTCGGTTGGGGAGGGAGGGGGGGGGGGGCACAAATTATAGAGTAGGGGGTCCGGCGGAACATCTGCAGACAGCCTTCACGTGGGGTGACTTTTTCTCTCTGTCACTGTGAATCCATGCCTACTGTGGCCAATTAAACAAATTGCCGCCAAAAAAAAGAGAACGCAAGAGAGAGAGAGGGAGAGAGAGAAGGAAAGAGAGAGAGAGAGAGAGCTTTTTATTAGTATTTGCCCATAGCCGCAGTCCATTGCAATAAATTTCCTTCAGGCACGCTGGAAAACAAATTGGCACATTAACTTGTGAATGGCTAAAGAGGTACTCCGGCTTCGCCTGCGGGGCTGCCGAGTATCAAAGTGTCTGGCGTCGAGAGCAATCTGTCTGCTTTATCATTCAGTGTGACAGTGGGGCCGTGCGTGCGGAACTGCCGCGGGGCACACCGAGCGCCAGGCATTAGCTCGCTTTCCCTTGGCAGGCCCAAGCTGTTTGCCATTGTGGCCCAAATAGTCCTCTCTATTTATCTGTTATTACATTGGAATTGGCAGATCAAAAGCACTGGGTCCTTCTGCCACAGCCAAGCGGCGTTGGCTGCATTTCTCTTCAGCTCTCCCCCCTCAACACACACACACACACACACACACACACACACACACACACACACATACATAAACCTGAGGTCTCCATCCCCTTTGCGCTCTTTCTCGCAGTCTTTCGCTGTCTCTCTCTGTCTTCCTCTGTCTCTCTTTCTTTTTTGTTCTCCTTCGTTCCCTGCCTCTATCACTGTCTGTCAGTGCCTTTCTCTTTTCTCTCTCTCTCTCTCTCTCTCCATATGTGTTTTCTCTCGGCTTTCTCTCTCTCCACACCTACCATTGCTCTTACCTCATGTCCCTCTTTCTCTCTCTCTCTCTCTGTTTTCCTTTCTGTGCTCCTTCTCTCTGTCTCGTTCTCCCTCCTACCATCGCTCTTTCTCCCTCCTCCTCTCTTTGTCTCTCTCCCTCTTGCTCCATCTCCCTCCCTCGCTTACTCTACCTTTCTCCCCCTCCCTCTCTCTCAGATCCACTCACACACTCCCTCTGTCGTTGAGTGGCTGAGCAGGCTGCATGTGTGTGTATGTATGTGTGTGTGTGTGTGTGTGTGTGTGTGTGTGTGTGTGTGTGTGTGTGTGTGTGTGTGTGTGTGTGTGTGCGGGCCAGTATGGTCTGGCATGTTTCGGAGTGTCTAGCTCCTCAAGCCTGCTCCTGCAGGGCCTGTTTTCATGGCTGTTTTCAGAGGGCCTACCCAGCGTTTAGTGCGGATTAACATGTTTGTGTTTGTATGTGTGTCATGATAATCCTTTTAGTAATAAGCCATTTTTTTCTGAGAGGGAAATAATTTATGCGTGTCACATGGGGAGCTTCCGCTTAGCTCTGATGCAGTAGGTGGTCTAATTTCCATGTTTTTTCTTTGGTGGAAAGGTTTGTTTTTTTTTTTTTTTTGGTTTAGATTTTTAGCGAGGGATTTTATAGCCGGATGTGAAAACAAAATAGTGTGAAGCTGGAATATGATCTGTTTTTCTCTCACCTTCTCTCTCTATATCAATCTCTTCCTCACCCCCTCCCCCCACTGTCTCTGTCTCTTCCCATCCTCTCTCTCTCTCTCTCTCTCTCTCTCTCTCTCTCTCTTTCTCTCCATCTCGGTGGGGTAGCGGGTGTGTGAGAGGCACGGAGCTGGTCGTCTCAGTGTCAGCGCGGCTCAGCAGTATGGCCGACTCCGCTGCCAGACCTGCCGGTCCATCAAAGGCTGATTTTCCACGCCGGCAGGCCAGGAGGCACAGGCCAGGGAGAGAGAGAGAGGGGGCAGGAGGAGAGAGAGGGGGAGAGAGGGCACAGAGAGAGGAGGGAGAGGGGGAGAGAGGGCACAGAGAGAGGAGGGAGGGGGGCCCGTTCCACAGCCAGGGACAGGTGGGAGGCGCGAGGAAAGGGGGCCCAGGGCACCGGCGTGCCAGGATCAGAGTGGAGCGCTGGGTAGGGGCCAGCCACTGAACTGAAAATAGCCTTGCACTGACACTCCAAAAACTCAAGCACACACACACACACACATACATATATCTACACACACACACACACACACACACACACACACACACACACACACACACACACACACACACACACACACACAAATATACACACATGCACATACATACACACATACTCACTCACACACACACACACACACACACACACACACACATAGTCACGCACACACATACACACACACAAACACATACGACAGGTTTGGGAACCCCTCCAGAAGGCCCACTCTGCTTTTTACGGCCGGATCTGTTATTCTTATGGTCAACAGTAAGGCAGTGCAGAGTGTTTTACAGCTAGTTAAAGCACACCGTATTTTAGTTGGGTCACTGTAAACATGACCCGTGCCCTAAGAACAAATATACACCACAAAACATGTCTCATCTGGCATGCAGCAGGTTAAAAAATATACTGCAGTGTTCTCCCTCTTACATTCTCTCACTTCTCTCACTTCTCTCTCTCTCTCTGTAATTATCCCTCTTTTTTCCTCTTCTGAGAGTATTTCCCCCCCTTTCTCTTTACTCTTTTATATTTTAAACTCCACCAGCTAGCCGCTTTTATGCAGGTGTAAATGAGATCCCACAAAATCTATATCGCATCTTTAAAACCAAATAACTCTCCCCTCTCCGCAGTGACATTGACCCCAGCAGGGCAGTTCTGGTTCAGTGCTCAGGGCCCTCTGGAACGGGATCGTGAGGGTGTGGGGGGTGGGGGGGGGGGGTCGTGGAGGGGCTTCTGGGGTTGGTGGTGGGGCGATTTAAGGCGCAAAGGCTGCACCGGACCCCAGGTGCACAAAGGCAAGCAGTTAAATTTCATCATTACCCTTTCGTCGCCATGTTAGCTTTTTATAGGCCTTTTATAGCCCGAGTGGAAGGTGCAGCACCGTTCCCATCGGTGCAGAAGATAGACAGAGAGAGAGAGAGAGAGAGAGAGAGAGAGAGAGAGAGGGAGGGAGAGAGAGAGAGGTGGCAGGTAGTGGGGTAGATGAAGGGGAGGGAGTGACGAAAAGAGTGAAAGGAAAGAAAAAAAGCTAGAAAGACAGAGAGAGAGAGAGAGAGAGAGAGAGAGAGAGAGCGAGCGGGACATCACTTGTCAAGCTGACTGCAGGATGATATAAAAACAGCGGCGAGGGCGGAGGATAAGCGCGATGATGAATGGGCCGTGGACGTTCATCCATCCAGTTGAAGGATTTGCAGCAGAGGAACTGTGTACAGACACCAAGATGTGAGGGAAGGAGAGAGAGAGAGAGAGACAGAGGGAGAGAGAGAGAGAGAAGGGGGAGGCAGAGGTGGAGGAGGAGGAGGGGTGGGGGGTAGTAAAAGTGGATAGAGGGAGACATGTGAGCTGCTGGGGAGAGATGAGGGGAGTGGGCGATGTGGAGCGATAGGGAAAGAGACACGGTATACAATAAGATTCTCAGAGATCTACAGTTGTGTGTCTCTGTGTGTGTCTGTGTGTGTGTGTGTGTGTGCATGCACGTATACAGCAGGAGTCAGAGGCAATGCCACTCAAGTGGGGGCTATGACAGCAGCACTGAATCTCACACACCTCCACAGACTGTTCCTGCTGGGCTCAACACACACACACACACACACAAACACTGCAATAGCATTTACAATGTTGTAATAGCATAGGTAGCAACCTAAAAGATCAGATTGTACTGTTATAAACAAAATGTACATAATTATTAAGCTCCTGTAAGTTAATATGTATGATAATTGTGGATAGAATTCAAATTGTACATGGAACTTCTTTGTATGTGTTGTTTTGTCCCACTGTTGGTTATAACTGGTGTAAGATAAAGCGTATTGCCATTGCTTAATGAATCAGTGACAATCCTTGTGGTCACAAGCTGATTTAAAGAACATCTTCCACACGGATCCCACACTCAAAGCCACGACACCACCCAGCATGAGACCTCCCCTCAGCCTGCCTGTTTTCCACACCGCCCTTGACATGTTTCATGTGACGTAGAACACAGAGAGGGGGTCGGGGTTGGGGGTGTGTGTGTGTGGTGGGGGGTTGGTGCAGAACGAAGCCCTGTGTCTGCGCCCGTACTCTCTTCGCCAACGTGGTGCCAATGTCAGCAAGTGAGCGGTGCCAGTCTCGGTGGGGTGAGCGCCCACGGCCGGCCCCTGGCCCCCGAACCCCCCACCCCCGGCTCGCGGCTCTTAGTCCTCCACAAACTCTCTGCATATGCTCCGTATGGCCCAGGCAGCACATCCAATTTTCCACCATCTGCTAGGCCTCGCGCTCGCGCGCCGCAGAAAGGTCACCGGCTTCTCCGCTTGAATCATAAAAATTCAAATGTTGCTGTTAAGAGACACTCCCCCCCCACACACACACACACACACACACACACACACACACACACACACACACACACACACACACATACAAACACACACACATGCATATGCACCCACACTCCAAAAGCACAAACACGCATGCATGCACACACATACACACACACACCCTCCCCAAATGTGGACCTGGCCCAGTGCATGTCTCCATGTTTTGAAAGTGTGGTGGTGGTGGTGTGTGTGTGTGTGTGTGTGTGTGTGTGTGTGTGTGTGTGTGTGTGTGTGTGTGTGTGTGTGTGTGTGTGTGTGCTCACCCATGTCCCATGTCTGAGTGTATGTGTGAGAACAGCTCTGTGACTATGGCGTCCAGCCAGCAGCCTGGTGTTGCGACTGAGGGGGGAAGTGGAGTCGTACAATAATAGTAAACACACAGGGACAAAAGAGCCGGAATATGGCAGCACACACACACACACACACCAAAGACCAGCACTGTTGAAATGGCAGCACAAGCACACACACACATGCACAGACACACAAACACCAGCGCTGTTGAAATGACAGCACACACGCGTGCGCACACACACACACACATGCACAGACACACAAACACCAGCGCTGTTGAAATGACAGCACACACAAACAAACACACACATACACAAACACACACACAAACACTCTCTCTCTCTCTCACAGACACACACACACACACAGCGTCCACAGCTCAACTGTACAGCTGGCTCTGCTCCAAGCCTGTAGTAATCCTCTACTTGTCATTTCTACAGAGCGCCACATGAGCAAGTCAATCAAGTTGATGCATACGCTTCAGACCCAGAGCTGGGCCGGCCACTAAATAATATCAGTGGCCTGCATATGCGCCTGTGCCCAGCTTTCCTGGCCATATCAGACCACTCCGTGTTGAAATGGACAGATTCCTCCCCACCCCCACACACAAGCACAAACTCTCTCTCACTCTCTGTCACGCTATCTCTCTCTTTCTCTGTTTCGGTCTCACTATTTATCTTGCTCTGGCTCTTTCTCCATCTCTGCCACTCTTACTCACAACGTGTCTTTTACGCTCTCTCTCTCTCTGTCTCTCTCACACACACACACACACACACACACACATACACAGTACACACACACACATACGCATACGCAAAAATACACATGATTCAAGCATGGAGAAGACGCCTGATAAGCATATTATTTAGAGGGAGGAGATATTATGCACCGTACAAATGCATTAATTGGCTTCATAACTTCTGAGAATATTTTTAAATCAGCAAACAGGCCACCAGAAAATGCTCTTCTCTCACTGTAGCGTTCCTATTTGGGGCTGGCTGCTGGATATTGTGCTTGTTGGTTTATGAGCGCTGTCCATGGTGCTGAGACAGCCTCCAGAAGGCTGGGGGGAAATATCAGACGCTATTTTAATGAGCCGAATGGAGGTTGTAACACCTTGCTGTATGGAAAAAATATATTGATGTTTGCCTTATGGCCAGTCATTATGAAGGAGTGTGATTTGTGTGGAGCATTTGGCTAATTTTGATAAATTAGGACACCACAAAGGGAGCTGTAGAGCATTTGTTTTGGTTTACATGTCTGCACATCTGTGTGTGGTCAAGTGTGTGTGTGTGTGTGTGTGTGTGTGTGTGTGTGAATGTGTGTATGTGTGTGAGAGACAATATGGCCAAATGTATGTGTGCTTGTGTGGGTGCCAGCAGTATATAGAACCGTGCATACATGAGTATGTGTGTGTATGTATGGACGTGTGTTTGTTTGTTTGTGTCTGTTAGTGTACCTGTCTGCTATTGTAAATGCTTCTGTGTGTGAGTGTGTGTGTGTGTGAATGTGTGTGAGAGACAATATGGCCAAATGTTTGTGTGCTTGTGTGGGTGCCAGCAGTATATAGAACCATGCATACATGAGTATGTGTGTGTATGTATGGACGTGTGTGTTTGTTTGTGTCTGTTAGTGTACCTGTCTGCTATTGTAAATGCTTCTGTGTGTGTGTGTGTGTGTGTGTGAATGTGTGTGAGAGACAATATGGCCAAATGTTTGTGTGCTTGTGTGGGTGCCAGCAGTATATAGAACCATGCATACATGAGTATGTGTGTGTATGTATGGACGTGTGTGTTTGTTTGTTTGTGTCTGTCAGTGTACCTGTCTGCTATTGTAAATGCTTTTGTGTGTGTGTGTGTGTGTGTGTGTGTGTATGTATGGACGTGTGTGTTTGTTTGTGTCTGTTAGTGTACCTGTCTGCTATTGTAAATGCTTCTGTGTGTGTGTGTGTGTGTGTGTGAATGTGTGTGAGAGACAATATGGCCAAATGTTTGTGTGCTTGTGTGGGTGCCAGCAGTATATAGAACCATGCATACATGAGTATGTGTGTGTATGTATGGACGTGTGTGTTTGTTTGTTTGTGTCTGTCAGTGTACCTGTCTGCTATTGTAAATGCTTTTGTGTGTGTGTGTGTGTGTGTGTGTGTGTGTGTGTGTGTGTGTGTGTGTGTGTGTGTGTGTGTGTGTGTGTGTGTGTGTGTTCCGCGAGACGCCGCAGTGGGCGTGCAGGGAGGGCGGGGAGGCCTCTTTTAACGGCTCTTTGAAAGAGATAAATGGCTTACAGATGGCCCAATCAATATATTCAAATGAGACACAGAAAACAGCAGAGCAGCCATCGGAGATCAGGCAGAGGACTGGCTGCACCTCCGTGCATCAGCCGGACACACACACACACACACACACACACACACACAGACACTGTTTGACCTGGCATGGTTTGTAAATACACGTCGCTGGCCAGTATCCCGTGTGTGTTCATTTAGAGTGTGGACCAAACAAGCAGTCCGGGGCACCAGTGTGTAGGGCCTCGGCATTATTTAATGCTTGATTTGTAATAAACAATAGGTGTTTAATTCAGTGCTCTGTAATTAGATTCATAGCTCCTGGGTGGACTGCAGCTGGGGGGGATTACCGTGGTGGATGACCCGAGACCGGCCCGAAGGGAAGGCTCCTGGGGTGGGGAGGGCTTGGGGAGATGGGGGGTGGGGGGTGGAGGCAGGGGGTGGAGGGGGGGAATGTTCCCCAGGCGGCAGATAACATCCAATACCTCCCCTGTGAAATGCAAAAATCTACCAAGACATTACCGAGGTGTTTTATCACGTCGTATCAGATGCTTCCTCCCCCTTATCATTTTTACACACACTTTAACACAGATAGCTCATTTCTCAGGAAATATCTCGGATTCAAATGGTGAAAGTTGGGGGGGAAATATTGGGGGTGGGGGGAGAAAAAACATGTTTTCCAACAAGATAGCGTATTTGTCCACGTGGTGTGAATTTCTCATGTTGACAGTACTGGGCCATAGAGGGAAAAAAGATTTGCATTAGAGAGACCACACTGACTGTGGCTGAATAGAGTTGGGGGTCCTAACTGTCACCCTCTATGGTTTCACACACCCACACAGTGGCACACACACACACACACACACACACACACACACACACACAAACACACACATTTACAGAGTCAGACACACACGTATGCAACAACGCACATGCAAACAGTACAATCACGCTTACTCTTTACCAGGCTGTCCCACACAAACCCACACATTTACACACAAATATGTACACTAATTCTCTCTTGCTCTCTCTGTCACACTCTGACACATTTCTCAATTCACAATTCAAATATGCATGACAAATCATGATGCAGTGGCAAAGCATTCACAGGAACAATGGAAAATATATTATATACGCACAAAAACACAACAACAAACTGTATGGAAAACATATACAAACAGTTACACTTCATCAAGGCACTGTAAATCGTTCTGTAGGTATGTGCCTATTTATGTAGATGTATGTGTTTGAGTCTGTACGTGTGTGTGTGTGTGTGTGTGTGTGTGTGTGTGTGTGTGTGTGTGTGTGTGTGTGTGTGTGTGTGTGTGTGTGAGAAGATGATGCCCATTGTAGCCATGATGCAGAAGCTCCTGTCAGAGAGCTAGGCTCAGTGAGTGTCATGCAGGGCCCCCTCCCCTGTGTGTGACAACTACACCCCCCTCCCCACACACTCACACACACACACCCCACCACACACTGACACACACACACATTACACACACATACACATTCACACACTTACACACACACACACACACACACCTTTCTCTCCAGGCCCAGGCCTGGGACACTGCAAATGCATCAGGCAGATTGATGGTGCCTTCCCTCAGCGGAGGTGTCAACATGAGCTCTCACTGTGCCCCTCATTCTCATTCCAGGCTCCTGCGCCTCCACCTCCAACAACCTCCAACAACCACCAGCAGCAGCAGAGCCCGAGCCGAGGACGGACGGACAACCAACGCTGGACCTGTGTGGCCGAATGCCCTTGAGATGAAGTCTGGACCCTCACAGAAGGTTCTAGATTCATAGCAGGCCCTCAGAGTGGCATGTCTCTCCACATGCTATTACACAGAGCAACGTGAGGGACACTGAGAGGAAGGGCAAGGGTGAGATTATGCAGTCTCTCAGCAATGCGTTCCCACTGAGAAATGCAATCTACCAATCAGATTTTCTTCCACTGATGCTAAAGCTAATTATATACGTAAAAAATCGAGTGCTGACAAAATACCATCAATACCTTCAAAACCAGTTAGCATACCCTTTAATATAGCATTGCAGTTGCATGTTGGGAAGAGAATGTTCTTCTCTTGGCTGTGAGAGGGAGGAGAGTGGTGCAGTGCCGGAGGAGCAGACTTGCATGTGTTTGTATGGGGCCATGCTAACTCTCCCCCCGTCTCCTAACCTAGTAAAAGGGGCCTTGGCCTATTAATTGCCCTGACAGTGATAAAGGAAATGGGAGGGGATGCTATTTGTCTTTAATGCTGCTCCCCGCATATTACCGCGAGACAAATGGAAACTGTTTTCTGAGTTGAGCGGCTGGAATTTTTTTTTTTTTTCGTCTCGAAACCCTTTGAGGGAAAAAGGAGGCAAGGGTGAGAGTAGGTCATGGCAAAAACTCTTGTGAGAAGGCTGTGTGTGTGTGTGTGTGTGTGTGTGTGTGTGTGTGTGTGTGTGTGTGTGTGTGTGTGTGTGTGTGTGTGGTAGTGAATGCCTGCGTGCTTTTGCGTGTGTGTGTGTGTACAGTATGTGAGTCTGTGTGTGAATGTGTATGTGTGTGTGAATGTGTATTTGGATCTGTGTTATTGCAGCCCTATACAGTTTTTACATCATGTTAAAGCTTTATGTACTTAAGTGCATTCATTCAGTACTTAAAGGGATACTCCGGAGTAAAAACAAGTCTATTTATGGTTGATAATGGGTTCAAACTTTCGTTTGGGTTGAACACGCTGACTGATTTGAAGCTACTGGAACAGAAGTAAGGCAATGTGTGCTGGCTTCAGACACCTGCCTCTCTTGTCACTTTAAAAGATTGCAGTACTTCGGTTTATCTGTAGGATACCCATGGACACTACCACCGAAGTGTAAGGCTATTTGTAACTTTGTCAGTGATTTGAAAATAGCTATTTATTTTGACATGGTGTATACCCACTGCAACACACTATGAACCATGTTGTTGCTAATGCTCAAAACTCCTCCGATTCACGTAATTTTGTTCCCAAACGAAAGTTTGAACCATATGTAAATGTAATGTAAAATGTAAATCAGGTTTCTAGGCCAAGTATACTTGCGTATACACACTAACCCGGAGCAGTGAGCTGCCTGCTACAGCGGCGCTCAGGGAGCTGTGAGGGGTTAGGTGCCTTGCTCAAGGGCACTTCAGCCGTGGATGTGGGCATGGGAGAGACCATCAACCATATCAACCATAAATAGACCCCAGGTTGTTTTTACTCTGGAGTATCCCTTTAGGTACATGAGTTCAAAACAGTGAAGATGCACTGAGGAAAAGGAATGGGAAAACACACCAAAATTCAAAAACAATTGTGCCTTCGATTCACATTTTGTATCAAACATACAGTACATCCTATATTTAAAGGTGCTCTAAGTGATGTTACGTGGTTTCCAAGCTAAAATATTTGTTGTCACATACAGCAAACATCTCCTCAGCATCCACTAGCTGCCTGTCCCCGGAATACACTGTAAAATAAGTCTCTATAGACATCCCAGGCTCCAAAAACGGCAACCAAAACAGCCTGAACCATGAAACATAACAAACTTTTCCAGCCATTCACCGACGAGATGCTTGTTCAGGAAAGTTTCAATTGCACAGGAGGGAGGGGCAAGCTAGCTCTCTGTTTGGTTGAATATCAACAGAAGTGATATTACCCAACATCGCTTAGAGCACCTTTAACACATCAATCAAACGAAGAGACATGCAATAAGTACTAAGTTGCAAATTAAAAACAAAAACAATTACTTTCAATGCTTAAATGTAAATTATATCAATCACATTCAATTAAGCAATACTTAATTGTGAAACAAATGAATTACATTCAACAATAAAACAATTCTGATTTGCAAATTCAATCAATTTCATTCATCTTGATCTTGATGAGTTAAAAACATTATATGTTAATTTTTTGTTGATCTTTATTGTTCCATTTATTTGTTACTTTCTAACAATTTCTGGTGAATTGAAAGTGTATCATAGATCTGTAATTGTGCCGAATATTTATCACTTAACTCTCTAGCAATGACTTCTGCAATTGCAAAATTCTAACAGTGTTATGCTGCAATGAGTGCTACTTAAAGGAGAATTCCGGTGTGATATTGACCTAAAGTGTGTTGAAACATGATACCGAGTGTGAACGTATGTCTCATAGCCCATCTCGGCTTGTCCCCTGCACTCCAAAATCTGGCTAGTTAGCCGATGCTACCAACAGCTTTTTCAATGGTGGTGCTTGACATCGGGCTAACCATGCAAATAAATCACTGTTTTACACCATTTACGAGGCTCAATGTATCTCCACACTTCATTGGTAGACCTCCGAGGGCCCTGACATTTAAAAAGAGACATTGAGAACTTTGAAAAAGCACTGGTAGTTTACTTACAAGATGATTTATGCAGACAGTATCTTCACAAAGTTTAGCGTTTGCAGCCATTTTGAATTTAGTCCGATAAATTCGAAATGCGAGTAAGAATGAACAGATATGATAAGAGATCAGATTCCAAAAATAATTCAGTGGAAATGCATGGATTCCAGTTTCTTCCAGTAGCAGCAACTGGACTCCATGCATTTCCACGGAATTATTGATTTACTCCTGCTGCTAGGTTCTGTCTCCCAATCTACTCCAAGGCTTTCCTGTCAATCACAACTGTTCTTGAGTGGAACTCAGAAGCCTCGACTGTGCCATCATGATGAAAAGCATTCTCAGGTGCATACTCAAAGTTTGCTGCCAGTTGTGGTGTCATTGTTGCCCTTTCTTCACGAAATTGGTCTCAGCTTCTGTCCTGCCGTTGCTGATGCCTTGCCCCAACGACACGTGGCACGTCAGGGTTCAAGCCGGCGTCAGCTCGAGAGTGGACCTGAGGTCAGTCTTCTTTGGGAGTGTGTCTGTCTGTTTGAGGGATGTTTGAAAGGATGTGTGTTTCTGATTTGATGTGGTTCAACAGGGGTGGATGCAATTGAGGTGAGTAGAATAAGTGTGTATGTGTGTGTGGGTCAGCACCTAGCTGTATCTCAGGGGCGCTGTGAGTGTGTGTGTCAAAGTGCTGGCTTTTTTGGATGGGGGTCGGGAGGTGTGTGTGTAGGGAGGTGCTGGTGGGGGACAGACTGCCTAAATGGTGTTTTGGGCTGTGGTGTCTGTGGGTGGGGGTGTAGAGGGTGAGCCAGCAGGCAGGCAGGCAGCCGCCACTCTTCCGCAAAATGACCATTGTTAATCCTGCCAGTGACACGTGGCCTCCTCCTCTCCCCGTGCCGTCCCCCACCCATCCCCTCACACAAAGCCCACGCTCTCAGCTGCTGACCTTGGCTCCCCGGCAACAAAAGCCACGGAGATGGATGCCTGTTTGGTGAGCGCAGTGTGGCCATTATGTCCCGCCGCTGTCATTTCCCCTGAGCGCTCCCCTCCCTCCTCCTCCTCCTCCTCCTCCTCCTCCTTCCCCCTCCTCCTTCCCCTCACCTGTCGCCAGAGATGCTCTGGTTCATCTCTAATGTCCCTGTCGGCGCCAGGCCCATCTCCTCACCCAATCACTCCCCAAATGCTAGCCCAACTTCCTGCTAATGGATTGGCGGCAGACAGAAGTCACTGGGCGCGTGTTATTGCAGCGGAGAGAGCAGACGAGATAAATCATTTAAAATATGAGGAATAGAGGAATAGATCCCTAGGTTGTCATCGGCCATGATGCTTTTAAGCTCCTGGGCCTTTGAAGGGACTCCCATAAGGGATGAACATTGAAACTGGAGGAACCTTTTGCAAGTGGAGCTTGTGTTTATGTGTGTTTGTGTGTGTCAAGTCAAGTCAGTTTTATTTGTATAGTGCATTTAACATGGACAGAGTGCAACCCAAAACGCTCCACATACAAGACTCCAGTGTGTGTGTGTGTGTGTGTGTGTGTGTGTGTGTGTGTGTGTGTGTGTGTGTGTGTGTGTGTGTGCGTGTGTCCTTGTTGTTGTTGTTGTTGTTGTGTGTGTGTGTGTGTGTGTGTGTGCGTGCGCACGCACGCTTGTTGCGCGTGTCTGATTTCCCCTCACCAAATGCTGCCGACGAGTAGGAGAGTGGTTGCCATGGACTTTGCTCCCTTTACCGTTCGTGAGAGATGTTGAATGATAGGTGTGTAATCACATGGTGGATGATGGGCTCCATCAGAACTTTGGAAGCGGCCTCTCCTCCATCCACATCTCTCTCTCTCTCCCCTGCCCACTTTGTTAGCACATTCAAATGAGTCTGATATTCAATCAATGAAGATTAACTTGCCCAAGGTAAGACCAGATTTTTTTTTTACATTCCCTGGAAAAGCCAAATACGATTATGCATATGAGCAAATTATAGTGCGATGAGTAGAGTTTAATATATGGTAATTATTTGACAGGATATACTTACACACCGATTAGCATATCTCCAAGACCAGACAAAGATAGAGAGAGGCAGAGTGTGAGGAATGAAGGCGCAGTTCCGTCTGATAAGGACCTGGAATATGTGTGTGTGTGTGTGTGTGTGTGTGTGTGTGTGTGAGAGAGAGAGAGAACGTGTTTATGTGTGTGTGTATGTGTGTGTGTGTGTGTGTGTGTGTGTGTGTGTGTGTGTGTGTGTGTGTGTGTGTGTGTGTGTGTGTGAAAGAGAGAGAGCGTGTTTATGTGTGTGTGTTTATGTGTGCGTGTGTGTGTGTGTGTGTGTGTGTGTGTGTGTGTGTGTGTGTGTGTGTGTGTGTGTGTGTGTGTTGCATGTTTGTCTGATTTACCCTCACCAAATGCAGCTGATGAGTAGGAGAGGCCTTGCCATGGGCTTTGTTCCCTTTGGCACTGGCTGCGTGTTGGCGTCCAGATAAACCATCACAGTGATAGTACTAAGCAGCCAGCTCCCCTGTGCCATTAGCCACACACCGCACCTAACCACACTACACCATGTGGCCTTCACCAAGACAAAGCACGGCTGCTGCACGTTTGTGTACAACCTCCGGGATTGTGTCTGCCCATGTGTGTTTGTGTGTGCCGATACATCTGAGTACTTGTATGTGTGTATCGTGAAGGTACAGTTTATGTGTACATTTTTGTAAAGTACAGTACATGTATGTAAGCGTATGTGCATCCGTATTGTGTGTGTTTGTGTGTGTGTGTTTGTGTGTGTGTGTGTGTGTGTGTGTCTGTGTGTGTGTGTGTGCATGTTCTGCTTATTGCTTGCGGCAGGTTGGCAGTAAAACCCTGCCTATATCCCCTCTCCTGTTTGGAAGCCACAGTGGGTGAGGTGAGCTGATGCTCTCTCTATCTGTGTTGCTGCATGTACTCCATGCATCTTTCTGTCGGCATCGGCCCGCCCCTGTCGATACGCCACTGCATCGGGCGTGCCGGCCGGCTGACTAATGTGCCCCGGCTCTCTGCTTACATCACTGCCGCCGCAATCGCCGTATTGATTATCACACTTGGGAATCTTACATCATGTCGACAAATATCGCCAAGGAATTTAATACGCTACACATCAAGTCGCAGGTGGTCCATCTCTTTGTGTTTGTATTTGCAAGGTGTTTATTTGTTGCCCCCGAGGGGAGGGATCTGTGGGTTTTTATTAAGAGGGAGCTCGATTGCCTCGGCTCCAAACACGTTACATTAATTCTCATCCTTTCAGACCATATCATTTCTCCTCACATGGAGAATTAGAGCCACATTACTCACCTTTGCGTGAACTGTGAATATAACGTACAAACAAATGCACATATACGTCTAGATATGAGTGCATGTACACATCTTGCATATGTGTATATATACTATATATGGGTCTGCTGCAGGGTTACAGCTGATGAGACTTCCTAGCTACCTCAATTTGATGGCAGTAACAAATTCCTTAACCATAGTTATATTCTTAATTTGAAAACTTTAATTGTGAAACTTTATTTGTTTCATTTAGTATCTCTAGAATATGTTTAATGGATTATGTTTTAATGGATTCAAAGATTTACTTCTTCTAGGGAATAGAATGTTAAGTGGGTTGAAGCAATCTATTATTTTAACCAATTTAATTAGTTAAAAACAAAATCTTATTTTTAAAGCAATTTAATTTTAAAAGCAATTTTAAGCAATTTTAAAGCAAGCAATTTTTAAACTGGCTTCTAGATTATGACAATTCTGATGAGCTATTTCAAAGTTCTGTCTACCTCCCTCTTACTCTCTCCCTCTCCCCCCATGTGTGTCTGTGTGTTTGTCTAAGTGTGTGTGTGTGTGTGTGTGTGTGCTCTGGGAGATTTGTTTTGGTATTACATTTTAATTACCAGTGGCTTGTGCCCAGGCCTTGCCCTGTCTGTGCGGTGTGCTGTTGTGTGTGCGGTGCTGAGTCTTTGAGTGTTTTCCCCTGTGCGTCCCGGCCCCTGTCTCAGTGGTTGCCTGGCAGTGTGTAAATCCATCACGCCTGCATGATGTTGTCAGCTGTGACATCCAGCTCCAACGCGGCCTCCAATACGGCCCCAGAGGATATTAAGCAGAGACGCATGAGCCTATAATTTTCTGCTTCCACGTGCGAGATGCTATAACGATCAAAAGAAAATGACTTTCTAACTACCCCTGTCTCTTTGTGTGCCTGCTCTCATGCCTGCTGCACTAATTGAATCACCATAGAGTCACTGTATCAATTTTAACTTTGGTATTAGCGCTTAATCAGGCATGCAGGGGACCAGCTTGGTGAGGTGAGGGGTCCTTTGTGAAGCGCCCATCTGTTTGTGACACAAGGCCCAGTCGGAACCCAGTGGGTGCAGCCAAACACACACACACACACACACACACACACACACACACACACACACACACACACACACACACACACACACACACACACACACACACACACACACACACACACACACACACACAAGAAAGGGAGAGAAAAGGGAGGAAAAAACACACCCGAGAGCAGACACTCCTTTGCTGTTTTGTGTCTGCCTTTTTTTGTGCTTTCTCTTTTTCTTTGTGTCTCCACCTCCTCTTTCTTTCTCTAACATTCCCTCTTTTTCTCTTCTACTTTTTTTCAATTTCCCTCTCTCATTGTATCCTATTTTCTCTCTCTCTCTTTCTTTTTCTCCCTTTTAATTCTCCATCTCTCTTTCTTTTCTCTTTCATTTCTTCCTCTCCCTAGTGGCCATAACTATTCTCCCTCTCTGTGCCCAGGACTGTGTGAGAGGCAGGGAGAACCAGGCAGCCTTCTCTCCTCTTCTGCTCTCAGACTACCCCCACACACACACACACACACACAGTCTTCCACACACCCCTTCTCCCCCTACCTTATTCTCTCTTTCTCTCCATCTCACCCTCCCTCTTCATCTCTCCTTTTCCCTCTCCCTCTATCCCATCTCTCCCTCTCTCCCTCTCTATCTCTCTCTCTCTCTCTCTCTCTTTCCATCTTTCTCCCCCTCTCCCTCTATCCCATCTCTCCCTCTCTCTCTCTCTCTCTCTCTCTCTCTCTCTCTCTTTCCATCTTTCTCCCCCTCTCCCTCTATCCCATCTCTCTCTCTCTCTGTCTCACACTCTCTCTCTCTCTCTCCGGCTCCGTCCCCAGTGACTGTGGTAATATTTTCCCGGTGGCAGCCGGCACTGCTGCAGACGCAGATATAGCTCTGAGTGAGCTTCATTACAGGCCGAGCCCTGATGGGGGCCGCGCGGGGGCTGCTCCGCTCCGCTCCGTGCTGGGGTAAGGGTGGGATGGAGCTGGGGTGGGATGGAGCTGGGTAGGGGTTGAGGAAGGGTGTGGGGTGTGGGGTGGAGGGGGGCGCGCTGGAGAGTGAGGTCCAGGGAGAGATTTCTCTCTCTTCCCCTCAGTGGTGATTGATAGTGACAGAACCGGCCGCCCCCCCTCTTTTTTCGGCTAGAGTGGGTAGTGGTGGAGAGATGGCGGTGGTGGTGGTGTGTGTGTGTGTGTGTGTGTGTGTGTGTGTGTGTGTATGGCGCGGTGGGGGTGGGGGGTGGCTCTCTGATGTGAGCGCTGGCACAGTTGATAGGCTCTAGCTCGGCATTCACATCACTCAGCCGGGGTCATGACCCCTGTGTAAACGGGCTGAATTCTGGGAGGTGGTGGTGGTGGAGTTGGGCTTCGGGGAGGCGGGGGGGGGCACAAGAGGAGAGGCTGGGGGGGGGGTGTCTGTGTAGCAAGATTGGAGGTGGGTGTTCGGGTGGAGGTGGTTGGGAAGGGGGCAAAGTCAATCCCTACCTGACTCCTGAAACCAAAACCCCAGGGGTCTGTCCAGGAGGACATTATACGCCCCCCATATCCCCTCCTCAAACCCCCCCCCCCCCCCACACACTCACACA
>NC_063203.1:7915416-7922916 GCF_017589495.1 Alosa alosa | reverse complement strand
CCTCTACCTCTCTCTCTATCTCTCTTGCCTCTCCCTCTGTCTCCTCTCCCTCTCCCTTACTCTATCCTTTCTCTCTTTTTTCTCCCCTTCTGCCCTCTGTTTTCCCTCTCTCCCCACCTCTCTCTCTCTCTCTCTCTCTCTCTCTCTCTCTCTCTCTCTCTCTCTCTCTCTCTCTCTCCTTGTCTCCCCTGCCGCAGGCTCTAATCTGATAAACAGAGCCGAGAGGTGTGATAAGGCCGGGCCCCGAGCACAGGGCCCCCCTCACCGAGCCGTTTAGTATGCATAGAGCTGAGCTATCTGCTCCGCTGCACCTTGACTCACGCTGATCAGCTCCTCTGACAACGGTCCTCCACCCTCACACGCCCTCCACCCATAACTACCCCCCCCACCACCACCCCCACCCCCACCATCCAACCCCAACACCCCTACCAGCACCTTCCTGCCCTGGGCCATGCCGAGGGCAGCGTGTGGGCACGGACGTGGAGTCGGCAGGAGGGCCAGGAGGGGTCTGTACCTGCTCTGCATGCATGCAGGGCTTTGTGCTGCTCTAGAAGCTGAAACACATGATTTCAAATACTTCCGGCACAGTTGTTTGGATAATTATACTATTCTTTTAAAACTTGTCTTTGTTCGAGAGGGCACTTATTGGCTGTGCTCTCTGTCACAGGTATAAGGCCACCTTTGCTCCTCGTCCCCTCATCTCCTCGTGTCCTCGTCCCATCTTCGTCTCCTTGTCTCCTCGTCACCTCGTCCCCTCATCTCCCTGTCCCCTGGTCTATTCATCTCCTTGTCTCCTCGTCCCCTCATCCTCGTCCCCTCATCTCCCTGTCCCCTGGTCTATTCATCTCCTTGTCTCCTCGTCCCCTCATCTCCCTGTCCCCTGGTCTATTCATCTCCTTGTCTCCTCGTCCCCTCGTCTCCCTGTCCCCTGGTCTCCCTGTCCCCTGGTCTATTCGTCTCCTTGTCTCCTTTCCGTGTTTCCGTCCCTCCCCTGCCGTCTGCTCTCCGGTGCTCTCCCCTGGTGATAATGGATCTGTGGGAAGTGAGCTGCTGGCCGCTATCTGCCTCCAGTGCCACTGAAATGGGATTTTTGGGCTCCGGCGCAGTAAAGGTGGAGGTTATTACCGCTCAGCCAGAACCCAGGCTACAGGAAGCAGGACGCAATTGGGGTCCAAAGAGCTGGCAGACACTGTCAGTGGATGTTTGTTGTTTTTCCGTTTAGTTTCTTTTTTCCATCTGCACGGACAATGGGAGATAAGACAAAGCGTGTTGTTTGCAGTCCCCTCTCTGTAGTGCGGCCTATTAGAGGTGGCCCTTTATCTGATGGTTTGTGAGGACTTGTGGTCACCTAGTCCTGGACAACAACCATCAGCCCGTGACCTGTCCCCTGATGGCGACCTCACCTTCCTACCACAATAGAGAAAAGTAGTGTGTATATGGACAAAAAGGGGTCGCATTCCCTTTATGAAACAGGCTTAATGCAGCCGTATGATTTTAGTATGTATTTGTGTGTGTGTGTGTCTACATGTGCGTGTGTGTTGTGTGTGTTGTGTGTGTATGTGTGTGCATGTGTGTGTGTGTTTGTGTGTGTGTGTGTGTGTGTGTTTGTGCACGTCTTTTATTTTGCTCCCATTCAAGTGCTCTCCTGGCTTATTTTCCTTTATTTTTATCGTTCCATCTGGCTGCTAGTCACACATTAATCAAAATTCCAAACAGGGCTCCTCTGGCGGCGTTATCATCTCACGGCTGATGCGAGCACTGGCCCAGGAGAGGGGACGCAGGGGGAGGAGAACAACACACTGCACACCAAATAGGTGTGTGTGTGTGTGTGTGTGTGTGTGTGTGTTTGTGTGTTTGTGAGGACATGTGTGTATGTGGGACTTCACATGTGCTTGTGTGTGTTAGTCAGTATGTCAGTGTGAGTGTATGCATCTATGCTTGTATGTGTGCATTCTGCATACGTGTATGCTGTGTGTGTGTGTGTGTGTGTGTGTCTATATTTACAATGTGTATGTCTCTGCTCAGTTGGTGTGACAGCCTGCATGTCAATTGTTTAGCTTTCACAGTAGCAGATAGATGCACTCTGGTACTACAGTTTTGGAGAAGAAAGACATTAACAGACTAAATGAAAATCACTGTAACATTTTAAAAGACAATCATTTTTATTTGCTCTTCCTCAAATTTGATAATTCGTTATTTGTGGATCAGATGGAGTGGTCACTTAATCCTTATGTCCAGCCGTCAGGCAGGGAGCGAGGCATTGCCCTGAGCTGAGGGTTGAAAGCTGGCACCCGAGTTGTGGCCCTAAGCGGAGCTGCGCCTTGTCCACTCTGACACAGCAGGCTGATAAAGTCCTGCCTGGGCTCAGTAAACCTATTCAATTAGTTGCCTGTGCTCTCTCTTTCTCTCTCTCTCTCTTTCTCTCTCTCTCTCTCCCTCTCTCTCTCTTGTTGTGGATGGAGTGGAATCACTGGCGGTGCCTGTGATGTGTGTGCAGGGAGGGAAGTTCACTGTAATCTACAGATTTAACAGGGGGGGCGACGGGTGAGAGAGCGAGAGAGTGAGCGGGACCAAGCGCGAGGGTCTGATTCGCCGTGTCGAATAGGACCACCACCTCCGCTGCATGCAACAGCGGCAGGCATGCGATGTTTCATTTCACACTCCCTTTGCACAGACAGAAAAAAAAGAAAGAAACCTGCTGATTTGACAGCAGAGAATATTGAATTAACCCATTGTTGCTGCATCTTTGTCACATGTAAACATTGGTTTGTTTTTTTGCTTTTGCTTTTTGTTTTTCGCTCTCCCCTCCACCCTCTGCGCTCCGCCCGTTTCGGTCAGAGCGGGAATAATTAGGAGGAGTATTGAAAACTAATAATGTTATGGATTAATGTGGGAGAACTTGACAGAGGCACATCATTGAGTGAGACAAATCCATGATATAAATTGGCAGACAAAGCAGGAGCCAGTCAATACGGATTACAGCTAAGCCTCTCCTCTTTGTTGGCGTTTGGGCTGGCATTGATAGGCTCTCACAGGTCCGCAGGCCCACACTATGCCAGGCTGTGGGGGGGTTGGGATAGGAGGGGCGCTTGGTAAGCGGGGGATGGTGCAGGGGGGCACAGGGAGCTGGGCGCTTTGCCATACACCCCCTCCCCAACTCCCAATCCCTACCCCCCTTCCTTCTTCCATTCTCGGGATCCACCTCTCTCAATGCCCCCCCACCACCACCACCACCACCAGCCCACCTACGCCTCTCCCCAGAGCCCAGGATTCCTCTCCCTGGGCACAGAGCTGGCACAGCCGAGGCGTGTTGGCGCCAGCTGGGCAAACACTCAAGTCATTGACAAAATAAACACCCAGCAAACAGAGGCAAAACAAGAGCAACAAACAAACACAAAAGCACGCTGAATAAATCATAAGCATTCTTGGCTGGAGCCAAAACGACACCTCAGGACAAGAGCTGTTCACATGAAGAAGCTGAGAGAGAGAGAGAGAGAGAGAGAGAGAGAGAGAGCGGCAGAAGTGCTGGCTCTGTTGAGGAGCGGGTGAAGGCGTGGTGGAGATAATTCACCTTGTTTCATCTGTGGATGGATGGGATGGGGGGCAATATTTGCCTCCAGTGGGGTCAATGATGACTGATGAATGAATGACTGCACTGTGGCTAACCAGCTCTCATGGAGTGGTGTGATGGCAATGGCTGTGCTTTTAGAGTCCCCTGTGGTCCCAGCAAAGAAGCTGGGGAAGCATTTTTCTAAGCAATGTGTTTGTTTTTGTGTGTGTGCGCATATGTGTGTGTGTGCGTCTGTGTGTGTGTGTGTGTGTGTATGAGTGTGTCGACATGGCCTTAAAGCCTGGTAAAGAACAGTGTAACTGGAGGTAAAGCAGGGCTAACACTTCCTCGACAGCCATCTTTATTACTGCCCCAGTCACTTCCCCTTTTATCAGTCACACAACAGCCAGGCGCCAGGACGGAAAAATCAATTCAAATCCAAATCTGTTTACATCTATAAATACCAGCGGCTCAAGTAGAATGCACAGAGCGTGAATGCATTTTCCTCAGCGCGGTGTTTGTCATCAGCATATGTTTACAGAAAAATAAGAACAATTAATCCAATAATAAAAGAATGACGTGACCCCCATGCACCCCTCTCCTCCTTCTCTACTTTGTGTTGTAAGAAAGGAGACGAACTGATGGGACTCAGGATGTGGGGTGTAGGGTGAGAATGAGATGGTGGGTGGAGGGGGGGGTTTTTATTCATTTTTTATTCATTCATTCTTGTTTTATAATTCTTTAATTTTTATGTTAATGACCATTTGAGATTGAATGAGACCATTCTGATGACATATCTCCAGTCCCGATCCCCCGGCCAGCTTAGTGGCCCCCGACGAAAATAGCGGCGAAATCCGGGGGCGAATAATGGGGGGTGGATGCGGGAGGATTTGGTGCAGCTGAGGCTTTGCATTCAAATGGTCGGCCGTCTCGGCAGAGTCCCTGCACTGCTTTATCATGTCCTTACAGCCAGCAGCTTGTTTATGAATAAAAAATGTGGCAGGGTACCAGAGGAGTGAGTTGTCTTTGTTTTGTCAAGTGTGCCGAGACAAAATGCTTCCCGCTCGCTTCTCTCTCCACACACACATACGCGCATACACACACACACACACACACACACACACACACACACACACACACACACACACACACACACACACACACACACACACACTGGTATCCCCTATCCTTCTCCCCGCCATACCCCCTCCTCACATCTCCAGGGACATGAAGGGGCAGCTGAACCCCCAGACCCCCTACCTGACAAACTGTTGCCATGGGAATAGCTGTCCCTTGGTGATCCTTACAGGCAGCATGCCCTGCCACCCCACTTAGATCCTCACCACACACACACACAGTCACACACACACTTTCACACCCCGAAACAGGCCCCTCAATCCGGCCAAACAAACCCCAACAAACACTCAAGCAACTGAAGAAAAGTCTTTAGTCTCCCTTGCCACACACACACATGCACACACACACACACACACACAGACACACACACACTTTCCTCTACTGCACACCCTCATACATGCACACACACACACACACACATGTACACACACACACACACACACACACACACACACACTTTCCTTTACTGCACACCCTCATACATGCACACACACACACACACACACACACACACACACACACACACACACACACACACACACACACACACACACACACACTCTTACAAGCACACAGATACACACACACACACACACACACACACACACACTCATACACACTCTCACACCCCTCCATCCTCTCCTTACTCCTACAAGTTCTGTTAAATATTCATGAAGCGAGGCTACAGGAGGGACCCCGACTCTTTCTTCTCCCCTTCCCTCGGTCTCTGTCTCGGCTCTTTGTTTGGGAGCACTGTCCTGCCTTTCAAGGGAAAGCCGGGTCGCGCTGACAGCCAGCCGGCCTTTGATGGATTTATTAGACCTCACCAGTTGTCTTTAAAGTCAGGCTTGTGGAGAACGTGCTGTTTGGCGGTGTAATCTCTGTAGAAAGAAGTACCCCCTCCCAACCCCACCCCCTCTCCACCCTGCTCACCTCTGGCATGTTTGGTCTGCAGGGGAGACTTCAAATAACACACACACACACACACACACATACACAGAGACACACACACAATCACACAAAAAGTAGACCCACTCTTACAAATATATGCATACCATGCCTGCACCATACTCACACAATCGTAATATCTATTTCGATTCGCACTTCTAGGGTGTCAGACTGGGTGTCCCTCTGGTGCTCTTCAGTTTAGGGATCCTAATTGTTGAGAATGCGTAGTTTGAACTGAATAGCCAATTTAAGGTTAAAGGCCTTTAAAACATTTAACCCCAAGAGTGCCTCAGATATTTTTTAAACATTTCTTTAAACATGCAATATGATTATTTTAGTCGTTACTTAGACAGAACATAGACATACACATAGGTTGTCCTGCATGTTTATGTACTGTATGTACAGTATGTACTGTATGTATGTATGTATGTATGTATATGTATCTGTGTGAGAATAATTCCACCATGATCTTTCAGCACACTTTTAGGCATGTTGTCCAGACCAGTAGAAAGTCCTCCTGTACTAGATTCACTTCACATCAATGTGTTGTCAGTGTAAATCTCGATGTGTTGTCATTGTGAATCCAAAAATGATTGAAAATCTAATTTGGGCTTTTAGAATTTAGAATTTGACCATTTCCTCTGTGAAATCTCGAAATTACAATACCTGATTGCAATAGCAGGCAGACCTTACAAAAATGTGTTATATTTAATGAGAAAAGTAATGCGAATCTGATCAAGACTTATGTGATTACACGAATGTCAAATGTAATACAAAACATTACACTGTTGCCAGGAAAAAGTGATTTCATTACAAGGTCAAACCTCCATAACTGGACAGACTCGGCCTCTCGAGTCCTGGCATTTCTACCTTGTAGAAAAAACATCTGTTCTTGTCACCAAACAGACTAATTTTTCTGTGTAAGAAACCATTGTTTTTCCTGTCCCCTTTGTGACTAAAGAAGCTGGTATGTCCCTAAGTACTCTGGCCTCACTTTTTCAAAGGGGTGGGGAATGTTCTGCTGAAAAGCTGTTTTGTCCTGGCTGCTTGTCCCTCGTCTCGCGGCTTAACGTGGCTTTCCTTGAGGTGATTAGCAGGGTGAGTGAGTAACCGAGTGAATGAGCAGGGCTTTTCAGGGGGTGAGAAAGCCGCCCCTCCTGTGTCTATGTGGAGGTGTAAGGCGGTCCAGCGTAAAGGGCCAGTGTTTGTGTGTGTGTGTGTGTGTGTGTGTGTGTGTTTGTTTGGGGTGGGAGTAGGGGGTGGGTTAGAGGGGGCGGCTGTCGTCTCTCGATGCCCGGGAGGACTGGCGTGTGGCAGACTCAGCCCAGTCCACCCCTTTCCCTCTTCTCTCTCTCTCTCTCTTTCCCTCTTCTCTCTCTCTCTCTGTCTCTCTCTCTCTCTCTCTCTCTCTCTTTGTCTCCCTCCCTCTCTCTCTCTCTCTGTCTCTCTCTCTCTCTCTCTCTGTCTCTCTCTGTCTCTCTCTCGCGTGCGCGCGCGTGTGCGCGCCTGGGCTTGTGCGTGGTGCGGACTGGCATCACGGCAACCTGCCCAGGCCACGGTGGCCGCTGCCAGCCTGCCCGCTGAACCATCTGACACACATTCACACCTCGCCCTGCTGGGCACCGCCGGCCTCTGACACCGTGCCTCAGACTGGGATGCTCAGAGCACACATACACACACACACATACACACACATAGACACACACATACACAAACATGCATAGACACACACACATATACATACAAACATGCATGCACAAGAACATACACCTTCAAATGCACATACTCTCACTTTAAGAAAGACTATGTACACATGCATAGACATGCATCCATGTTATATAGGTTTCTGTCAGAATGACCTGAAA
>NC_063203.1:7882916-7912916 GCF_017589495.1 Alosa alosa | reverse complement strand
GCCGATGACATAGCTATGGTATCAATGAGCACTCTGAGTTGACATCAATAACTTTCTTACACATTGAAGGCTTCATTTGAAAAGATGCAGATTATTTTATTAGATTTCCACCCCCTCCTTCTCCTCGCCGGTTGAATGAACTGGAAAGGAAAGCCTTTTTCCCCCCTCACAATCCCAGGTTCTGAGCAAGCCTTAATCTGAGTTTGCAGTTTTGGAGCGCGTTGACAGAAATCTCCCCGTAGCACAGCGTGGTGGTGCGCTGCATTAGACTCCAGGTTTAACAGCAGAGAGCGGGGGGGGAACGCCTCGAATACTTACCGGCGTAACAATCACAGAGGTTTCCGAGCTTGGCGGCGGCGGTGGAGAGAGAACCGCTTTGTTCTCGTGATAAGAGAGAAAGGGAATACAGGCGATGGAAAAAGCAATCCAGGGGCTGAACAAATCTGAGAAAGGCATTATGGGATGGTAAACACGTCTGCAGTTAAGAGGCACCGGATTTGCTGTTTCTTATTTTGGGGACGTGCTGCATTTGGAGTGGAACACAAAGAGACTGGGTGCAATAGGGTAAAGGAGATTGTGGGGGGTGCAGGAGGGGTGGGGGTGGGGAGGGTTGGAGAGCTATGAAGGCAAACCCAAGAGAGAGAAGAGCGAATGAAAGAGAGAGAGTAAGAGAGAGAGAGAGAGAGCGAGAGAGAGAGGGAGGAAGGGAGGGAGAATGAAAGAAATGGATAGAAAGCAAGAGAGAGCGGACAGGGAGGGGTGGATAGTGTCTGGGGATATGCGTCGTATCTGTGGACAGTTCATACATGGCATCGACGGCTCATAACCCTGTGGCTCTCAAAGCCATCTCTTCACCCCAATGAGATCCTGAAGCCCCTCCACCCTCCCACCCCCACCCCTCCTTCTCTCTTACACCGCTGGAGCATCCATCCAGGCCTGCCGCTGCTGCAGCACAGCCGGAGAACACTGTAATCAGAGCTCACTGACAGTGGGAACATTCCCCCTTTCGCCTCTATATTTCATCTCCATTGCTTTTCACTGTGGCCTTCATGATATCTGTTTTACTCGGGGAATAAAAGCACATATCCATGGGTGCTAGTATGCTTCTGGTTCTATTAGTGAGTATGTGGCTGAGCTCCATCAAGAAACTAAGATGTGTCAATGGATTTAATGCATTTCTACTTTTTTATTTCTAATAGTTTCTTTTAGTATCTGTACATTTTTCCCTCTTCCATAAATGGTTTAACAAATTAGTATCAGTACCTTCAATGTTTTTGTTACTGTGTAAAGGTCAGGGTAGTTAGTCAATACACTTGAGAAATAAGAGTCCCAAACATTCAGAATTTCAAGTGCAGTTACTCTTTATTGATATTTGCTTTATGTCCATAGTCATCCAAGGATCAATGTACACATTAAATATTTGCCCCAATTCCCCTCTCCCTCCCACTCTGTTCTCCCCGCCCTCCTCGGGTTTAGACAGAACAGTCAATTAGCGGCTGCTATTCCACTGTACTATCTCTAATAAATGTCACGGTATGCGTCTGGGTCTGGGTCTCCTGTACGAGTGCCAAACCCCAGAGCCCTGATCATACCATGGCTGCCTTCACATTATCTATGTTTACTCAGAGTAAAAATATATACCAGCCTAATCCAATAAGGCCCATGGAAAATGTACATAAGCCATTTACTGAGAAAATGACTAATAGCACTTCAAATGGGAGTCAAATGCAGCTCTGTTGTGTTTTGTTCTTGTGTTTTAATGGCTTTTTTTTTCTTTCCTTCATCCGCAGTTTGGAGATGGAGAGGTCTGCTGGGGTCTGTGTGTGTGTGTGTGTGTGTGTGTGTGTGTGTGTGTGTGTGTGTGCGCTTGCCTGCACGTAAGCTCCCCACACACACACACACACACACACACACCACACACCACCACCACACTAATGTTCTCAGTGTTTCAGGCTTAAGGAAGGTGAACTCTCACCCATCCTTGCTGCTGCCAAGCAGAGATAAAAGTTTCTTGAACTGTGAATTACACGAGGAAGTCGATAACACCGGCGCACAATCAGCTTTTACACTGAGGATTGGGCGCAGGTGAATAGCATGTCCCCTTTTCAGAGCTGTCCTGGGGAGACAGGCTGTACAGCTCACCTGGAGGTCTCTGGAGCGCCACTTCACTCCATTGTGTGCAGGGCCAATGAAGAGCACATATCTTATTAAGGATTCTGTGTCTAGACTCTGACAACAACAACTACTACAACAACAGCCAAAAAATAACAGAAAAACCATTATACCGATCTGCTAATACGGTTTTGTCTGTTGTCAGGTCTAAGTCACAGTCATCTTCGCAGGCTGTAAGGTCCCCATGCAAGTCCCCTGGCTACATCAGAGTGTTTTATATTGGTGCTTTTAAAACATGTTATTCTCCTGGTAGTCCACCAACTACACTGCTATCCCTTCAACCCCCTGCGTCAACCTTGAAATAAGATTGGATGCACAGTTATAGGAAGGACTTAAACTCACGGGAGGACTTAAATGCTATCAGCCCTTATGTGTAATTGCATTTTACAGTGTCTAACGGCACTGTGGGAAAAATATACCTGGGCTGCCATCGCCTGTGGAGAGGAAGAGAGAGAGAGAGAGAGAGAGAGAGAGAGAGAAAGGAAGAGCACAATGTGAGATTGGGCTTTTTTGAGTCGCAAGGATAGACAAAGAAAAACATGGCTGTCTTTTAATACATGTTTGCCATAAATAGGAAGGATTTAGTAGTTAAACCAAAATAATTATACTCTTCTACCCCTAATTATCAAGGGTTGTATATTGGTGTTGGTAATTGTTGCTAAATTAACACTTGGTCATACATAGCCTGTATTTGCTCTCTTCACAGAGGGAAAAATAAACAAGTAAAAGGAAGCGTTCAATCAGAAAATGATTAGCTCATATGGTAAATGAACAAATAAAAGAAAGCCTGAGCACAGCGTTGACTAAATTAGATGAAGCGCTGTGCTTTTCTGTACTTTTCTGGTTTTGCTGGCATTGAACCTTATCTATCCAACAAAAAGATAGAAGATTGTTTTGTGTGCCTGTCTCCCTTGTATTATCTTAATTCATCCCTGCAAACCTTGTGACTTGTAAAGTGGAAAGGTGTGTGTGGTGTGTGTGTGTGTGTGTGTGTGTGTGTGTGTGTGTGTGTGTGTGTGTGTGTGTGTACACATGTGGAGCAGGGAGTGGGGTGGGAGGGGGGTCGTTGCCCTCTAGAACAGCATGAGGATCTTATGTATTCACGGGCTGATGAGTCAGATAATCCAAGTTCAAATGCGACTCTTGTGGGGTGGGATTTAAATGATATTATATAGAAATGAGATTTTCTGATCTGAAGCATCTAAGTCCTGATCCAATCTATGGTTTAATTATACTGTTTTTTTCTAACTGGAAGCAGGTCCTCAGAGTCCCTCTTCTTTCCCTTTCTCCATCGCCCCCCTTCATTCATTGTGCTTGGATACAAATGGGACATCCTTTGTGTGCGCATTGCATCTATTACAATATCAAGTAACCAAGACGCCGCAGCACGCTGGCAGTGATGGTGCCCCAGTGGACTGGGACTGGGGGTCCTTGATTCACGACGTCTTTAAAAAGACACAGGAAACACCGTATCAGTCCGTCCATCTCTCTCCATCAGATATATGGCTATATCAATACCCAGTGCGTGGAGAAGGCCTCCCACCACGGTGATGCATAGGTGTTGGGTCATCGCTAATGGCCATGCGCGTGTGCGTATTCGGAGAGAGAGGGCCTGGTCGGTGTGGATTTGGAGACGGGAGGACGATGAGAGAGGAGAGAACATGATCAACCTGAGATGATCTGATAAGGGGATTCCTGAAGTGCTGATTAGATCGGGGTCATGTTTGTCTTCCAGTAACGGGGATTACATGATTTATTAGAGAGCGAGCGCTAAGCAGCCCGGGGTGCTGATTCTCCACCTACACCCTAGAGAGAGAGAGAAAGAGAGAGAGAGAGAGAGAGAGAGGAGAGAGAGAGAGAGAGAGAGAGAGAGAGAGAGAGAGAGAGAGGGGAGAGAGAGAGAGAAAGCACATTCCTAAGAACTTAATACATATTAAAGAGCTGGAGCTCATTCCTCTTTCTCTTTTTTTACCACCACAGAGGCAGAAAATGGATCACCACATCTGATGGTACTTCTGATCAAGCATAGATTCTTACAGCTCAGGGGAAAAAATGAAAAAGGGGGAAAATGCTTGCATTAGCAAAATATGGATAGTGGAAAATATTTTCCCTCTGTGTCATGTTTTACAGTAGGCGGGTCGGGTTTACTCTTATTACTCTCATATTTCTACCTCCTGAAAAACGAGGACTTCATAATTGCATTTTTTTTGTTCAGCGTCTCTGTTGTCTCTTGTTTCAGACAAACCACACAGTAATAATTATAGCAGTAATTCAATAGCAGTTGGTTTGCATATGTGTTTCAGATCTGATACACCTTACTGACAGTGACAACACCGCCGATTAGGACCGTGGCATTTAGCTCGTGTGGTTTCAGTGCTCCCGTCTGATGAGAGATGCTGATGGTGGTTTGCTCCTATTCTGTTCATATCTGATCATGTCTGAGCGTGCTCTCTCTCTCAGAGCTGTTGTGTAGAGGGCTCAGACAGAGAAGAAGCTCCGGCACTCTCTCTGCCATCTGGACACAGGCACGCCAGATCGGGGTCAAGGTGGGTGCCGATCCCAGCTCCCTGACTGGCCATCAGCCTGCCCGCCTGGTTATTTACGGCCCGAGCTTTGCACCCTCCCCTCTCCTCTCCTCTCCTCTCCTCTTCTCTCCTCTCCTCTCCTCTCCTCTCCTCTTCTCTCCTCTCCTCTCCTCTCCTCTCCTCTCCTCTCCTCTCCTCTCCTCTCTCTGCTCTGTTCCCCAGCCTGCCCCTGCAACTCAAGGGTGTGAAGATGCCAGCAGCACGCTCCACTGAAGACAAATCAGACCCTAGCTCATCGTAAACACACACACACACACACACACGCACATACATATATACAGAGAGGTCACGACCTCCTCACCTTTTCAACTCACCAGTGTCCCTGCATACCAAACACCTTCCTCCACCAACACACCCTGTCCTGCCTCATGGCAGAGTCCAGTGTCCCTCTTTGCCCCATCTGATGGTCAAACCCAGACAGGACCTCCACACACACACACACACACACACACACACTCTCTCCACCAGAGAGGCATATTCCACCCTCTAGGATGGGTGTCTCCCCACAACACCCCAGCACAGAGACAAAACAGATTGGGAAAAGAAGAGAAGAGGAAGAAAGGAAGAGGAAGAGGAAGAGGAGAAAGAAAAAAAACAATTTGCTTTCCCACCCACTGTCTCCACTCTGGGGTGTCAGTGGGTGGTAAAGAGGAGGGAATCCCTTTTTTTTTTGTTTTTTTAGGCGTGCGGATATCGCTGTGTAACCGCACGCCGCCGCTCGGTTCTGCTGGAGGGCACCAGAGCCTCGGCTCATTCCAGCCGGCGCTCGGCTCACAGCAGGAGGCCTGCGACTACGCTGCTCTCCCTCTCTCTGCTGTCTCTCTCTCTGCTCTCTCTCTCTTTTTCTCTCTCTCTCCTCCTCTCTTTCTCTCCAGCCTCCGTGGCCAAGGTCTCTCCGCTTCCCGCTTGTCTCGAGTCGGCCGATTACGAAAGAAGAAATAAAACCTCTGAATACTGCGTCCTTGTTTCCTTTGCTTCGACTTCTTACTTTTTGAACACCATGAACTCCCTGCCTAGATTTTAATTATTATTATCACTCTTTTTTTTTATTAACACAGCAGCCGTTTGCTTTGTTGGGGTTCTTAAGGTGTGTATGAGAGCTTGAGGAACTTCTGTGACTATCTGGTTCTTTTCCCTTTTTGGTGGTAGGAAATCTGTGACCACAATACATCCCATCCCTCTACACAGCCTACCACAGAGAAACATGACCCCCAATCCAGTGGCTGGCTTTGTGGGGTCTTTATCAAACTTTCACAAGAACATGCATAGTCATTTAGGGCTTTCAAACAGGTCTGTGGGTGGTTGTTGGGGCACATAAGCACTTGTATTTAGGGATTTAAGAAGGGGGTGGGAGGGCACTTTTGCAACTAATTCCTGAGTCAGAGCCGAGGCTGGAGAGCTTAGGGTCCCCACCACTGGCCTCTTGGAGAGAATGCCGGCTAAACAACAGACTGGGCCAACTTTGGCAAACTGAATTGGGTTTGTATCACTACCCAGAATCCCTTTCCCTTCTGAAATAAATTGTCCTATTAAAATAAATGGTGTCTATACACATTTAATAAATTGAAAATGCTTGTTTGAATCCCCCGTAATTTGGAAGCAATCCCAAGCACATCACCAAGGCTGGTAGGAAATAAGATTATTTGCTGGGTATTATAATGTATGCACAGGTTTTATATGACCAAACAGTGTCACTGAACCCCCCAATGAAATGCCTGCTTATTTATATGCAGTTATTCAGGTATGCAGTAAATTCCAATTACTTCTTTAGATTTCTATTTAACATGGGAGAAAATATGACAGGGAAGCTCTTTGTTTTTGAGCGGCAATTGTAAATCTCTTTAACCCTTTCCGGTGTGTGTATTCAGGCAGGCAAAGCAGTGGACTGCGCCTCCTGGTTTGTGTGTTATGCAGCACATTGTCTCATATGGAAAATGTGCATGTGTAGACATTTTATTAAACTAATGAGACAATATTTCCCAGTTCAGATTGTCAAACTTGACAGCAATAATGCCTGTGTGTGTGTGTGTGTGTGGCGAGTGGGGACCTCATGCATTTATATCCCGACGCTCAATCCCGTGCTCAGCTCCCACTGGCCCTAAATCCCCGCTGCTCTCCCCTCCAAGCACTAGCTGACGTGTAGCATGCTGGAGCGAGCGCGTTTTGCCTATGCATTAGCCATCCATTTCATCTGCCTGACACCTCTCCAACATAAAACCGTACGGCAGAGGTAAAATATCTCTCTCCTGGCGAAAATAAAGCTTTGTCTCCCTCCTGATCTATAGGATATAAAATAAAGCCATGGCTTTGATGGTGGCTTTACCTTATGCACGGCTTGCCTTTTGTGCACACAAAAGCCAACGAAGATGAATGAGACCGGATTGCCAGGGCCGTGTCTCCCGTGGTCCTTTCGGATCAGCCCCTACAACCTCTACTGCCATGCTCGCTCGCAGTCACACACAGAGAAGTTTTGTGAGGACGCCGTTATTATTGATCCTGATCCCTGCCTGTCAATAGCCTCATTCATCGATTAGAGTTTTCTGTTTCAAAACTCAGATTAAACTGCATCAACTAGTCTTCGATAGAAACGCGAATAAGTTGATTAATAAAAAAAAAAAATAGCCAAGCATGTTTTATCGTTCTTTTAATTAAAGGTGAATTGTTCTTATATAGGCTAAATACTTTTCTTTCTTATAGATGAAAAATATATATAAATATATACAGTATACATACAGTAGCCTATGTTCTTGCTGTGTGTGTGTATTAAAATATGACGGTTCTAATAGTCTAAAGCAAAAGAAGTCAAATGTCTTTTTACGCACCATCTGCCTTGATCGCAGAACGATATGTTGTCTCGGATAGCCATGTGCACATTTTGCCTTATTAGGAGAGGCACACAAATATATATCAATGGCGGCTCGAGATAAATCTTGTAGTTTCAGTCCTCAGTTTTAATTCAACCCTGGGTTGTTGGTATCAGCGGCAGACAGGACGGTACTAGCTTGCGGGGTCGAAATCTGCTCCTGTGCTCCAACAGCTATCTGTCTATTTTCAGCCCCGCAGCCAGTCCCCAGAGCATTGCCCACTGCGCGATAATATCTCGAAGGGAGTGGTTAACACTAGACATTATATTATAATCATTAGTGATCCTAGCCCTTTCACCCGTAATGCAAAATAAGCGAAGAGATCCATTAATCTAAACTAGCAACTGTTCTCAAAGATCTCTCGTTCCCATTCTCGACCGACGGGGAGGGATAGAATAATTTCCTTAAATAGGACTACCCGAACCTAATGGAGTGAAGGTTTACAAGTGTTCTGTGGCAAACACATAGTGACTTTACTAAAGTGTAAATTATAGTTTTACTGTTTTCATTATTTAATTATCTTCTGTAGCCTATCTAGAGACCATGGTCTATGGCAAATATTTTTAATTTATATGATTTCCAGATGGCTTCATGTGTTTTTGTATGCAACTAATAGCAGTCAGTTAATTGCATGAGTCCGGAAACTAGTGATTTAGACACAGTGATTTTGACAGCGTCCATCAAATCCCTTAGTCCATGGTGTAGTCCTTCAGAGAAGTATTGAATCCGCCCCCTACTGTTAATCCCGTCTCTCTCTCTCTCTCCCTCCCTCCCCATCTGTGTGTGTGTGTGTGTGTGTGTAAGGGGGGTGGGGTCGAGATGAGAAGGTTATCTCCTTGAGAAAATAAATATAAAACAACACAAAATACATTATATTATGTTGGGAGGTTGTATCTGAAAATTAAAACGGTGGCGGGGTCTGTTTAGCTTATTAGAACAGACTTAAGCGTACGCTGATGTGAAACTACAAAAGTTGCATCCATTTAATCCCAAGAATGGAATGCAAGGCGAAGTGGAGTGTCGTGTCTGCGTTTGATTATTGGGTTTGGGGAGAAATAACAGCTGTTCCAGTGATGCGACGGCGTGAGATCTATAACCTGCATCGAATTTCTTTTGCCAAGTCTGCAGCGGAGTTCGAAAGTCAAGCAAATGTTTATGTTGAGTTTTCGGTCAATATTCACTGACGTTGGCACTGACGTTTGTGCGCTCCCACATCTTCACAGAAACACTTGGAGCCCTTCTCTTTTTAGATGGTCTTCGCTCCTAATATCACCTAGTTGCATGGTTACAATAATTGACCAAAACATTTTATATTAATCTGTGTATTTAACATTAGTAATAATGTAGACTATAAGCGCACAAATAAATAGGCTATGTCAATAATGAGTTAATGGCAAAGGCCTGCACCACAGCCTTATAACATATTTTTGCCGCAGTCTCTTATTTTCATGTCAAATATTTTGCTTTGGTGGCAATGGCGGGGTCAGTGAGATCGTAGCGAAGCAATACGGCCGCTGCGTAATGCTAGATACTGCTGTGGTCTGGTTTCAGTGGAGGCTCACTCCCTAATCACTTTTGGCATGCTGGACCGAGAGCACAGCACCTTTCCCTCGCCGAACCCCTCTGCATCCGAGTGGATGGCTTCACAGTGCGCTTTGAGGCCTGGTCGCTCCCATCTCATCTCCCCATTTGTCCACACTGTGAAAATAAAGACATATTTTATGACTGAAACCCAACCCGCATGCTTCATCATAGCAGTCTCGTGACTATTTGGATAGTCCCGGGTTGCCTTATCCCTCACCTCACGGATTCACGTGGAGTAAGTCAAAAAGCATAGAAGTGACAGTGAATCGGCGTGGGGTCAAAATAGGCGTGGGTTTTTACATGAAAGGTGCCGCCAACAAAGAACTGGCATGTGTCGCCTTCTGAGCCTCTTTTTCATTCTCTTTTCACCTGTAGGTATTCCTACTATCTAGAATATAGGTTACTGTTAAGATTAATCAATCTTTAGAATATAGGTTACTGCTAAGATTATTCAATCTTTAAAAAAAAAAACAAATAAAGAAAAATAATTGATGATAAGAAATGCACAAAATATTTTTTTTCTCTTTGCAATCGACACATACCATGTTTTGCTCCATAGAAGATGATCATAGGATACGAGGTAGCGTATAATGCTTCCAGTAGAGATGCTTTAAACACATAGGATATTTGTATTTAATTTCATTTCAACGTTTTCAAATGATTTATTTTCAAATAGCATAACCTAATCTATGCATCCTGCATTAATGTCCAATCCAAAAATAATTTAGCCTGGACATAATAACGATAAGATGCCTTTAAGTTTTCAAACCTTTTTGTCTTCGCATCTTCCAATTGGCGTGTGCATTTAACCTAATTATGTGTGTATGATTTGTGTAATCATTCGTTTATGTTTATTCAAGAATATTGAGCTAAATGTAAAAGTGTATTCAGTCATTTGAAAAGAAGTGAGAGGGTTTTTTTGGCTAGGCCTTTTCAGTTCCTCTTGGAGAATGCATGCACGTCTACAATTTACTGGCATTATGTTTGCTTAATGCCAAAAATATGGCAAAAGTGAAGTCGCCTGAGTTTTAGTTAATTACACTGGCAAATCCATCATAACTGCATGGGCAGCGGGAATCGCGCATTAGAAATGCTGGGGTCGGTGATGCAGAGGACGGCCTTAGGCCCCACGGCTCCCGGCGGGTGCGCTCAGCTGATCAAAGCCCAAGTCAGGGGTAATATTTCTCACTTTATTACCGGAGTCACGGCAGAGTCTGCACGGCCAACGATCACAAACTGAACTGCCCACTCTCACTTGCTGGGGTAAGGTCACGTACCAACACAAAAAAAAAAATAGATTGGATAGCCTATCCTCAGTGATCAAATAACACTCAACCAGTCAAAATTGCGAAGTCATGATATTGCTTCACTCACTGTCATTAAGATAATCCACAGCATACAAAAAACGAGCGAGTGAAATCATGTATATAATATATTTATGACAAATTTAATAATTTTATTTAGACAGAATACTAGCCTATTTTTTCTACCACTTTCGTCCATCAATATCAAATCAATGTGAGAAAATCAATCAAATCAGTGTTAACAGAAAATATGTCCAAGGAATGTGAAACACTTCTATTGATACAATGTATTAAAAATACAAAAATATAGAAGATTGATATTTAATACATAAACCTTTAAAATCCCTGTCTCAATGTCATATAGCATAACATATTTCGTTATTGTATCATTCATGATGCAAAAACTTTTGTAACGTTACTAGCAAATTACAGTCTCATCAGTTTCACGTATTATTTTCATGTGCAATAGGCTACTTTCTGTCTATTTGGTAGGCAGCAAAACTGCGTAGCCTACTCGTTAAAAGTTATTAAATGCTGAACTTGAACTTAAGGATAGACAGGAGCCATCACAGCCCATCCTTGATTGAATCCTTAACATGCTCAAATGTTACAACGATAAAATAAACAACGGGGAAGCACTGAATTAAATTAAACTAAAAAAAAAATACTTTACGTGGAAAATACAATTCTTAGGATACTAAAAACTATAGTGCAATCTCATTTATTCAGGACAGCCAACACTAGTAAATCTGAAGACAGTCACTTGTATCAACGCTGAAATGGGGATGTGCGCTGTAAGACGTTCACTGGTGGGACTGGCCGGGAATTCTTGCTGCTGCCCATTTCCCGATCGATAGCTCCCTCTAGCATTTCCACCAACCCCTTTCCCCTTTCTGTAAATGCATGGGAAATGCTGTTTTGTTTTCTCTCCGTGGATGCTGCTGTGAGAAGTGTCTTTATTCACCATCTGCATTTGGAAATGTCTTCCAGAATGTTTTAGGCAGTTCTGTCAGTAAACCAGTAAACTGGGTTTTGATAAAAACAAAATGTGTAAAACATGGCAAGAATTAGGCTACTGCGTAAAGGATTCGTAGTGGGCTAATTAAGTTGCACATTTCAAACTTTAACGAAGGAATAACCAAGGAATCTTTTTTTTAAATGTGTTATGTGTCCTGTGGATTTAAGTCCACGGCTCCCCATCATTAAAAACATCAGTGGATGATAAAACAAGCAAGACACCCAAATCGAAAGATCCAAACTCAATAGTGCCACGGTAAGATTTGGCTGTTTTAGTCCGCATTAAGGAGAGTGTAATCTATCTTTAAATGCGTCTGTAGAGAGCAAAATTGTGTATCCAAATTCATATCATCTGTGGAATCATAAACCTGCTGCTATCTCGGAGAGATATTTCAAACTTCATTTTAAATGGGTAGCCAACAAATAATGCCAGTCTCCTGACACTTGAGGTGTCGTTTGTTGTCCATTTCTGTCGCCAAACTGTTAAAATTCTTCTCAAACGACCTCTGCAGTTCTCTCCACCCATGCCTCTGTCCTTCCCTCTGAAGCCGGTGGAAATAAACCCAGCTGCTAGCACGTGAATTAAAAGCTCTCACGCGCACACTTCCCAAACAGACACGAAAGCTCATCTGGGAGGTCGACCCAACATGCAGGGTCTGACAAAGGAGAGAGAGTGAGAGAGAGAGTGTGTGTGTGAGAGAGAGAGATGCACAGGCGCAAATATGCTGCATGTTCATCTCTCTTATCTGGTATTCTTCACGAAACACATGTCATCAAAGGGTCTTGCAGTCAAAGAAAGCACTCCCCAGACGCTCTTTGGCAGCTGTCACAGTAAGGGCCATCCACGGCCTTGTCCGAACCCACTCCTGTTTTATATGAGAAGCACCCACATGCACGTTGAAGGTGGTATTGATTCCAGCCTCCAGACCATGGCGTTTGGGCAATATACATAGGCAAAATGTAAGGAGCAAAGATTGTGCCATGTCCATCATTAGGCGAGACAGTGTGTGCTGTATGTGTGCTGTATGTGGCTGGGGCTGTAGGCTATGTGGTGAGGGGGAGGTGTGTGTGTGTGTGTGTGTTTGTGTGTGTGTGTGTGTGTGTTAAAAGGGATGTGCTGTTTGGAGCTTAGTGTACCCTATAATTAGTGCTGTATGTGGTGATGTCAGAAGACGTTTAGTGGAGCAACGTTCAGCCGTTTATGATCACATGGTTTGAGCATCAGTCAATGCCATTAGGCATTCCCATTCTCACCTTTCAATTATTCAATTTCCCATTTCAGAGTAACATAATGCTGAAGTCTCAAGAAACCTACAAATTCCACTTAGTTCCTTTTCTATCATCTTTTCCTTTCTTTCACCTTTATTTTTAGGCTTTGCTCCTTTAATAAAAGCATTGAGTTGTGTTTACTAGTTCTCCTTTCCACTTTTCAAGTTGTGTATGATTGTGTTTAGATGTCGTTTAAGCAATATCCAGACTTGTGAAATTATCTGACACAATAGCTACTATAGCTTACAATTAATCGCCAAATGAATTATGACTTGAGACTCTTACCTATCTAACACATCACTATCTTGTGCGCGAGAGTGTTCTCGTCTACTCTAAATGTCTCTATAAGCAATCACGTGCCCATGATTACTTACTTGTACATGTAGGCAAAAACCAAATACAAGGATATTTTTGAAGCGCAATGCTAACACTTCCTGTATATTGCTCATCTTAATTAAATATCCAAAGGTGTCTGAGCCATCAAAAACTGTCAGGGCGATCTGGTCAACTGTAAACTTTAGAGCCTCTTCGTCTTTCACTTTCTCCCATTAGACAAAAGACCAAAGGGAGAGTAATCACTAAGGTTACGAGGATGGATACCCGATAGGATAATAGCAATCAATGCAATTTACTCTATAATCCCCTTAATAGGAGCTTGCAATGAAGTCTTAAATAATGTGTAATAGTATAAATTAACAGCCGACAAAACAGCCCAGTAGGATTGCGTGAGGGCATTGTATCCTGACAATTTAACAGAAAAAATAAATGCAAAAGCTTGTAGCCTAAATAGTTCGTCCAGAATACCAAAAATAAATGGCAATCCTAGGAGACTTACCTCCCCATGTTCCCTCGCGACTGCTTACCGGTAAAGAACATTACCACTTTTCTCCTTCTATACAGCCGTCTTCGCATACAAAATATCGTGAACTACGTGGAATTTGATTCCCGATTTGCATATCGCTTGAGAAATGACAAGCGCCGCTATCCACCTTTCAAGAAGTTGAGCAGTCCCACCAATTTAGTCTGTTGTCGTCGCTTTAGCAGTCTTAGTAAGACTAATATTAGTTCAAAGTCGATACACCTTTGTCATTCATCGTTTCGCAGATGCTCTCTTCACGTAAATCCCTCACTCAGCTATAGACACCAAGCTGGATGAACTGCAGCTAATTACATTGTAATATATGTCTAAACATGGGCCCCACTTATGCAAAAGTGACACAGTCACCACTTCGCTGCAAAATAAAAGTGAAGCGGCATAGCTACCTTGTTGAGTGCATCTTGATGTTCGTTCCTCCATGGAAAGACAACCACGAGATAATTACGCTGTTTTAGTTGGAGGAACTATATATTTTCTGTCTGCTGTCCACATTAACAAAGATATGACAGTTTCTGGATTTTTTTGACAATTGGTTTCTTCTGTTCCCTATAAATAGTACAGACTGCGCCTGTAAAGCTTTGAGGGGCTAGCTAATGGTTACTTGAACAGGAAGGTGCTGATTGGCCTCCGCCTCGCGTTACGTCACGGGGCTGTGAATAAGGATGGCTCGTGTGCTTTCAAGAACATGCAGAATACTGAGAGCTGTGCAAGGAGCGTCAATCCTGCATTGAGATGTCACACGAATCCTGCACTCTATAACCTCGCTTTCTAAAAACTGAAGGAAATTTGAAAACGCAGAGGGAAAACGCAGTTTTTCAGCGATATTACGGCGTCTTGTTTCTCCGGCGGTGTTCAACAGTGTGGATACGCTGTGATGTCTAAGTGCGTTCATGTGTTTTGGGGGCACGCGTGTCTTGTTTGTTAGCCTTGCCTTGTAAGCTGTGCTGTAAAATTTGATGCCATACAAGACTGACTTAGACACATCATTTTCTCATCATTGTCCCACTTTGATGATCACGGTGACGTATTGATGCGAAATTATGCTTACATTTTAGGCGGCATATACGTGGAGGCTTGATTTTTCGCGCGCGCTGGCTTTTCCTTTTTTCTTGCTTTTTTCTGAATTGTTGTTATTCCTACATAGGAGGATCTTTGGTACTACCTCATCCCCCAGAAATACCCCTCTACCCAATTTTGGACCTTTACAGACCTACTAAGAACTGGCAGTGACAGGAGAGACACCGACGCATACAGCTCTGCTCGCTCAGCCTGACCCGGACTTCAAAGCGAAAAGGAGCCTCAAACCTCTACACCACGCATACGACATCTTACCTCTCTTGATTGGTGTTTTGAGAGAAAAACGTGAATGAACAGATACTCGCGTTGTCCAGACAACGGTAGAGTTGTGGGAGCACAGCCAAAGACGATGGTCCACTGTGCTGGGTGCGAAAGGCCTATATTGGACAGGTTTCTCCTCAATGTGTTGGACAGAGCATGGCACGTCAAGTGCGTACAATGCTGCGAGTGCAAATGTAATCTAACAGAGAAATGTTTTTCTCGAGAGGGGAAACTCTACTGCAAAAACGACTTTTTTAGGTAAGCCCTTCTACTTGTTTATTTTCATTCATTTTTTTCCCTGTTTTAGTGGGTACCTACACCTTTTGCGTTTGAATGCGTCCCACTGTCCAGTAACATTCTTAGAGTACTGCACCATTTCATTTGTCTCAGGGAATAGTGTAAGATGGACAGGCATTCGCCCTGTCACACCCATAGAATCACATTTCTCTCTCCTATGGAGAAATAGGATGGTGTAGCCTTAATGTGTGGGTGATCATATGCAGTACATATGCATGGTTCAAATGATAGACAACCTTGAACCATGTTTTCTACATAAATAATAGAAGAGATAATTGCCACATGACTTCTGTAAATTAGTTATTTTTGTTCAAATGTGTGTGCCTGGCCTAGTGTATGCAATTACCCCGTCGAATAATACATCTTACGATCATATGCAGACTTCTACGAAAATGTAAATACTTTATCATACAGGCCTATATTATTCTTTGCCAATTTGCTATCTGTTTTCAAAACAGTTGCTCTGAAATACAAAACGTTTAGGCCAAATACACAGCTGCCCAGTCTGTGTAACACTCCGCGAAGGGAAGTCCATGCAAAACACGGGGTGTGAAATCAAGACTCAGGGGGTTCGATTGGAGAATCTTTGATCAAGACAGCCCCTAATTAAAAGCTTGTTAATTTGAATTGTCATGTTAAACAAAAGACCACATACATTAAACGCTTGTGTACTCGTGCACTCGTTCGCAGTGAGGGTCTTAAGGAAATCACACTTTGTTTACAAGAATCGCCAGCCAGGGAAGCCGCAGGGATCAATACTTTGCCAAGCTTCTTGAGGGAAGTGTAACCTGGCCTGGTGGCAAGCTGTCTGTACAGACCCGTGTTTGCCGGGGTTCGAGTGAAGATGTGATAAGTGGATTTGAATAATAAACCAATTTGAAGAGGAAACACATAGACAATGCAATCACAGACTTGGAATCAACAATCAGCGTGCGGAATCTGAATACACACTATTAGAGAGGGCGATCAACAATATTTGCTCCTTACAGGTATAGGCCCAAATTTTGTGTGGGCTATTGTAGCCTACAATATGCGTATTAGATTATTTCCTTAAATTAAATAATCTATTTGTAAAGCCGTCGCCCTTGCTAATGTTTATGCTCAGTATTTTACCACGAACAAAATCTTGCTCTGTTCTATTTGTAGATTCTGTAGCCCATTCTCACATTTGGAATTTTGGAAAATGTATTATCAACACATTATTTACAAATATGCTTCATGAAACTGGATTATGATAATTTGTGCATCTAGGTCACAATTAAAAAAAAAAAGCTGTAATACATGGATAGGCCCTACATTGTCTTGACTAGAGATTAAAATTGCATTTTAATAATACTACTAATAATAATCAATCTGCACTTGCCCATGCACATCGTTTCTAACCACAACCAACAAAATGTTTAGCAAAGAATAAGTCTTGTTTTAGAGGCATAGGGTAGTTTTCTTTTTTCTCTCTTTCCAAGAAAGTGAAATGCAACATGCTTTATTTTCCTTTCCAGGCGGTTTGGGACGAAGTGCGCGGGCTGTGCTCAGGGGATCTCGCCAAATGACTTGGTCCGAAGGGCACGGAGCAAGGTGTTTCACCTGAACTGTTTCACCTGCATGATGTGCAACAAGCAACTCTCCACGGGAGAGGAACTGTACATCATAGACGAGAACAAATTTGTCTGCAAAGAAGATTATTTAAGCAACACCAATGGAAAAGACGCAAACCTCTTATCAGGTGAGTCTTAGGTAGGCAGAGGCAAGGACTCCCTCGAATGTAGAGGGGGCATTGAAAGGGATGGCGTCGCCATTTTGAAAAGGAACATTAGTAGCTCACAATTAAGGGGGTGGACGTATCCATTTATAATATGCACTCTACATTTCCCAGGACCGAATTACATCACTCAGTAATGTTGATTTCGGGATCATAGTGTCCCACTGAAAACGATAAAAAGCTATAGGTATGTGCCACTTGTGCGCTGTACATTGGATTAAATAACGTTTGGTTTGATGCACGACTCGGTCCAGATTTGTACTTTTACCCTTTTTATTACATTTGATACTAATTCGGTACTAGTTTGTTGTCCTCCCCTGCAAGGCAATAATGACTGAACACATTTTGCATGATCCAACGAGATGATTAATTACTGTTGAACCCAAACCTCCAATATTAAACTATTTTCTATTTCTAGTTTTCTTATATCAGTGTCAATATTACGGTGTTGTTTGCGTGAATATAACACACATATCCTTTTATAAAATCCTAGATGGTATGCCACCTACCTCATCCTTGTTTTTACTGACCTTTTTACGGAGTAAACACATGTCGTCAAGAGCCTGGCTTGTTCTACATTTGCAACTAATTTGCATTTTTTCTTCTCTTTTTGTGCAGTAACCGCCTGCAGTGATCCAAGTTTATCTCCAGATTCTCAAGACCAGCTACAAGATGATGTAAAAGACTCTGAAATTGCCAATTTGTCAGACAAAGAAACGGTTAATAATGAGAATGACGACCAGAATCTTGGAGGGAAAAGACGGGGACCACGCACCACAATTAAAGCCAAGCAACTGGAGACTCTGAAAGCAGCGTTCGCTGCTACACCGAAACCAACAAGACACATCAGGGAGCAACTAGCGCAAGAAACTGGCCTCAACATGCGAGTCATTCAGGTACAGTCATTTTGCACTGTATTTAAGTAAGGATCGCGTTTGCAAAAGCTGATTGGCCTTTTTTGGGTGTTATTTTCGTGTGTTGTTTTGTCATATTCATTTACCCTGATTGGGGTAGCTTTCTTTGAGCATTTTTTTTATCCAAAGACAGAAGCTCCCTCTAGCACCTTGACATTTCTTATTTTTCCCAGACAACATTTAAATTCGAATTTGAAGCAGGGTGATTTTGATTACGTAGACATAATCTTTAAAGAAATTATTTATGTGAGTATATCTCTCTCTCTGCTTGGCCTAAGCAGTGGTAAGAGATGCCAATTGGCGTGAGTGTGGTGAAAACGATGGGTGTCTTGGCAGTGCCCTGCCATCACGTTTTGCGGCCACATTTAGCCATGCTGGGACTGCACTCAGTGAAGTGGAAACACGTATGTGCCTCACTCAGTCCCCTTTCTTCGGAAACCAAAAGAGATACTAGACTAGCAGTAGTAGTGATTGTGTTAGAGGTAGTAACATATCCAAATAACAAGTATTATTATTATTATTATTATTATTATTATTATTATTATGTAATAATACTACTTCTACTACTACTACTACTAATAATAATAATGTTATGACAGTATCCTGGCTTTGTTGACCACTTAGCCTGTTTCAGGGGCACTGAAAAGAGCGCCAACGGCTAAATACATATAGGCTACTGAAACTTGCAAATGTCCAAAGACCCACTACATAAGCCTTTGAGTATCTTCTAGAGCAGATGAATTGCAATTAAGAGAACAGCCTACAATTATGTCCATACGTGAAACTGAGATGGAAGATGAAGAATTTGAAATGATGTTTGAGATTAATTGAGCGTCTTTTTTGTGTGTTTGTGTATGTGTGTGTGTGTGTGTTAGTGTAAACTTCTATTATCTTAAAGGAATTCAAGGATGAGTGTATAGATTACCAAATAATAACCTCGCGGAGCTGGTTAATATGTCGGTAACAACAGACCTATTAGGTATTAATTGAAGAATTTCAGTTCCTGCTGCTGGCCCTCAGTCGGGGTAAATGGAGGGTTAAAAGATCATTAAAGTGAGGTTAGATCCGAGACTCTTGGAGTGACGATAATTAGGCGTAATCTTGTCACTGCAATACGAATTCACTCAGTCACATCAGCAGTCACTGGTTATCACTGGAGCACGGTGGCAGCGTCATTAGGTGCATCGCCCATAAACAACGATACGAAGGACTGTACAGAATATATACATTTGTTTTTGTTATGTCTCACAATAGATGTAAATGAACGAAATCTTTTACTGGACATTAATCGTGACAAAAAGTATAGTATATTAACGCGCCTTTTACTCAAACAATAATAATACTGCAAGCTCGCCAAAGGCCTAGCCTAGCCTACTATTTGCATTATTTGGCATGGTTTTGGGCATTATTATTAGACTATTGTTATATTATTGTAACTTAATTATATTATTATAGCTTATTATAATAATTTTGACTATTCTTATTTTGTCTATCATTTTTATTATTATTATTATTATTATTATTATTATTATTATTATTATTGTGCTATTATCATTCGTTGTTGTTGTTGCTATTCGCAAGTGTCATTGTTTCATCAAATTGTTGACGTTTACATTGTTGTGATGCCTCTTCATCTGTTCACTTGCACATAAAAAAGTCATAGTGGTCTTTTGACTAACTTGTACCGTATTCATTTAAACGTAAAAATAGCTCCACTGTATGTCGTAAAACCATAGACTAGTTCTTAGATTACTGGACGCTGATGTTGAATGTATTTTGCACAGGTATGGTTCCAGAACCGACGGTCCAAAGAGAGGAGAATGAAGCAACTGAGTGCCCTTGGCGCAAGGAGGCATGCTTTCTTCCGTAGTCCGAGGAGAATGAGGACGCTAGTGGACCGGCTTGAACCCGGAGAGCTTATTCCTAACGGACCGTTTTCTTACTATGGAGGTAAGCATGAATTCACTTCTACGGGTTTATCACATAATGGTCTGAAATGTTAGATTATTTTAAACGTCATTGCCAACCTTTGTTTCCATTTTGTCGCGCTGCTCCAGGAAACCTTTGAAACGCGTAATAGCTTATCAAACAAGGTGACGTTTAATGACGACTCTAGACGTTGTTATAGCCATGGGATGGAGAAGTGTTAACCGACTCTGGCATTTTATGAGATGAAACATAGAACAAAGGGAGGTAAAATAAGGGTGTTTTTATTAAGATCTCTTGGTCACACCACTGGCGTCTTTAGGTTAGGCTACTATTGATTTTATCTTGAAAAAAATGCCTCCTCTACTTGAGATCGCAATGTAAAGGTGGTGTATAACAAGCGGAGCCTATATTTAAAAAGCACATATAACTGATAACTGGTTAAATGAAGGCTTTATATCTCTAAAAAATACTAAGTATAACTGTACCAGACTATTTTCATTATATAATGGACATGTAATGCAGTATCATAAAGAAGTAAGTCATTTTTAATAGAGGCTACAGGTTAGATAAGAGGGGTTTGGATCCTCTCAACAGTGTCATCTTTAGCGCTTAAGCGTTTCTTTCTTAACTGCACCTGAATGTTAGCATACAGGAAATAAATATTTCCGGTCGCAATTGTTTTGACATTTTTACAGATAGTTATAAAATCGTGTTATGAATTAGTTTTAGTGTTTATTTAGTTCACTGATTTGTTTTATTTTATTAAGCCTTTTTAAATACACATGCTTTTTCTCGATTACTGTTTTAGTTAATTATAAGTAATGGGTGGTTGAGCTCTATTCATGTCATAAAAGGGTCATGTTTTGAGAATAAACAAACAATGAAACTGGTTAATTCAAGCTGGCTATAATTAATGAATAAATGGTTTTAAACTACTGGGAAATAATTCCAATGAGCTTCCCTCCCTTTTATGGAAGTATTTAATTATTTCTGTAGTGTCCTTTATATTCTATGGAGCAGAGCTTCGCCCTTAGAAAATAGTGAGTCGCTGTGCTTGGAAATTATGTCTCAGAAGGTAAAATCACTGATAAAATGTTCTGGTTTTTCAAATTAATTTCTTGCCAGCGTTGTTCATCCTGCCCAAATACAGTTTTGATTTAAGTCTTACATGGAGTGTGACTAATGTAAAACAGTAAGGCCTTGTTTCAGCGGAACTCCAGGCACTATGTTTTAGCGGCCCCTAAAATTGACTTGTCCTTCTTCTTTTCATTGTGGTAACCCCCTCTCTCTCTGTTTGTTAATCTCCAGATTATCAGAGTGACTACTACGGCCCTGGTGGGAACTACGACTTCTTCCCGCAGGGGCCCCCATCCTCCCAGGCCCAGACCCCAGTGGACCTCCCGTTCGTGCCGTCATCGGGTCCCACTGGAACTCCCCTCGGGGGCATGGACCATCCTATTCCAGGCCACCATCCGTCCAGTGAAGTCCAGCGGTTCTCCGACATCATGTCCCACCACCCAGGCGACTCGCCTAGCCCCGAACCCGGCATCCCGGGCCCGCTGCACAGCATGTCGTCGGACGTGTTCGGTCCCAGCCCGTCCTTTACCTCGCTCTCGCTCAATGGAAGCGGATACAACAACCACCTGTCACACCCCCCCTCAGAAATGAATGAAGGAACTGTTTGGTAGCTGCCTCCCCCTCTTCATCAAAAACAAACATGGACAAACCCAGTGGAGGGATAAAGGAGTTTGGGACAACAGAAAAAAGGGGGGAGGGAGTTTCTTTTGGGCATCCATATTTATTGTTTTTCAAATTAATTTTTCTTTTACTCTTTTTGCTTTTTTTTGGTGAGAGATATTCTAAGAAGTGAAGTCAACAGACGCCAGTGTGGTCATAAACGTTTGTCTCGATATTGTGTTTATATCCAGTTGCTTCATACATTTTTTTTTCTTTTTTCGTAATCAGAACATGGACGCAACCACAGAAAAGACTGATTTGTGACTGTTGTTGACCCCTTTGGGGTTCTCGCCCCCCCCCCACCCCGGCTCTGTCCTGGTAAAGACCCCAGCGAGAGGCCTAGCACAGCGTTGTCCCTCCAGTAACACTCCATGCATCAACAGGAAAAAAAAAAATCTCTTGGAGAACAACACTCTGGACTCGAGAAAAAAAACAGCAACAACACACCATTAGCTTCTGTCAAAGACTCGACAGCTTTACGGAGAAACACCTACGATGGTTGGCGTTGTGCTCACCGGTGATGTAGGCCCCCAAGATAGAAGGAAGCCGTCAGACTTAGTGTACTTATTTGAAAACTCCTCAGACCTCTACGCCTCCAAAGGCTCTGCCATATTGACACTTAAACAATCTTTTTTGACGCTAAATATGTTTCTGAAGGCTGGGTGGGGGAGGGGAGGGGGGAAGCATTTTTTCCTGCTTTCTCTTTATCTGGATTTTTTTTTGTTTGTGTTTAAGAAATCCACCAAATCCGACAAAGTTGGCCTTCAAAAGGCAAACGCTAAAAAAATGTATGGAGTGTGAACCCTTTATTTAATGGAAGAGAACTTGAAATGTTGCTAAATGAAGTCTACCTTCTAAAAGTATTTTAACAAGGGTCTGAAAGGGACTTAGAACAGTCAACTGTTTACGTAATATATTTAATTCAGGAGTTAAAAAGTATCAACCATGTTTTAGAACCTCTTGATCCAGATAAACATGTTCCAAGCAACCAACCAAACTTTTGTATTGATTTTATTTATATTGTATGAAGAAAAAAACAAGTTTGCTGGGGTTGTGGTTCACTGTGCTAGTTTGTACAAGATGTTGTTTACAAAAAAATGTAAAAGGAAAAAAAATACAAGTTAAGTAGACAGTTGCCAAATAAAAACATAGCACAAATACTGTAAAAGTGCTTTGCACCATTATCTGCAGTGTTGAGACAAAGTGTAAGTGTTAAAAAATGCTAAGAAGTATTTACTTCTTAATTTTCTAGTCTGCTGAAAAAACACATTCATAAAATTGTTAATATAACATACTTAGACCTACAAGTTTTATTTTTGTGTCTTAAAAAGGAAAATCCAAACTATTAAAAATTAATGGTCAAATATGCAGCAAGCAGCTGCTAACTTTCTTTAAATATCAAACCCTCATGGTATGTCTTTTATTGTCCTAATAAACCTAAGCTTATGTGACCTCCAGTGCATATTAGACCATTCACTGTATAAAGACAACATGTTTAACAAATTTGTGAGTTTTTAATAAAATTAGAAAATATGACATTTGGATTAGAAATGTTTTTCATTGGGCAAAATTAGTCCCACATTTCCTCCTTGCTTAGGTAATATGAGTATTTAATTCTTCAAGAACTCTTTATGAATTCCCTTCATTTTTGTATGTACTTGTCAGCTCCTGATGCCGTGCTTTTTTTGCTCCAAACATTTCTCTCGAGAGAACACCTACCCGCATCCGACTCTTGCGCAGTCTCTCTCGCCCAGTGCAGTCAACAGTGCGTCCGCACTGTTCATTTTCACATTACAGTTAAAAGACATTTTCGAGTGTACTTCAACGGAACATCAAAATTGAATTGACGAGGCATTATTCAGCACTCCACAAATAGAGTGCCATAGGCCCAATTACAGCAGAAGATGATACAAATCAAATGATTGGGAGCCCGTCTGGATCTGCCCCCCATGATTTCCAGTGCTCTCACTAGAGTATCAGTGGTGACCCATTTTCACAATGACCGTGATGGTGTGTGTGTGTGTGTATGTGTGTGTGTGTGTGTGTGTGTGTGTGTGTGAGGGATACTGTAGATTGTCCTTCATAACAATGGAAACTATCGATGTGTCATGATAATTGCTGAAGAGCTTCAATGTTTTCAGATTTTTTTTTTGTCTGTGGCAATAGACCTTGTTTTCAGAATTGGACTACTGTGCAGTTAAGGGAGTATGTTTAATTTATTCAACAGTTAACACCTAAAATGGTGTCTTAAAAAGGTCACATCTTTCTTATAAAACATCTAATGTTGGACCAGTCAGAGTTTCTTCACACATTTGTACCGGACAGCACCCGCACATCTCATAGAGAGTGGGACTATTTTGCTGAAGAGATACAAAACAACCTGCAAAAATATAGTTCAGAGGTCAATGTCATTATGTAAACTTTTCTGTGACATCATCCTCTAGGGCAATGTACACATCCGTATTCATCTCATCAGCTTTGGATTAGATAACCCAGCCTAACCCACCCAAACCAAACCAACTCAGGCCAACCCGAACACCTCTGTTCAAAACACCAGAGCATCTCTCCTCCCAAAGGAACCCAAACACCTCTGTTAAAAACGCCAGAGCATCTCTCTTCCCAAAGGAACCCAAACACCTCTGCTGAGATGCTGAGAGGTCATAGAGAGAGAGAGAGAGAGAGAGAGAGAGAGAGAGAGAGAAAGATGTGGGTATCAACTGGAGCCTCCTATCTCACAGGGAAAAAAACAGAGAGAGAGAGAGAGAAAGAGAGAGGGAGTGAGAGAGAGCGTCTTTATCTCGCAGTGCTATGTGGTGCAGTCTGAGCGCGCCCAGGCGTCCCTCCACCGTGCGGCCGGTCGGCCGCCACCTAATCCACTATGAATTAATCATGGTCGTGTGCGTTAAACAGGCCTGCCGGGGATCTCCGGTGCCCCCAGGCTTAGCCGCGGCGTTGGCTCCATGCACCGTGACCCGAGAGGCCGCAGCTCTTTAAATTCAAATTCCATATTGATTGGAGATTGAGTATTGGTTCAGACTGACCTTGTCGTCATGTTAAATATAAATGGGGCCTTAAGAGTATTGAATGTTTTTAAATGACGGTTTAAATCTTGAGTGAGGGAATTTAAATAGATCACACACACACAACACATACACACACACACACACACACACACACACACACACACACACACTTTCTTCAAGGTGGAGGTTGTTTATGTTGGAGGCGAGATAGGGGGTGGGGGGAGGTGAAATAATTTCAGATGGTTGAAATAAATCTTATCTTTGTTAGCATTTGAAAAATCAAAATTGAAAAATGCGAATGGTTTGCATACAAATAGATCACTACGAACAATGTAAATAATATTCACCAGATATGAAATAATCTGAGAAAAACATCACTCTTTTCATTTAGACCTTGACAGAAAAAAAATCCATCCATATCAGTACAAAAATAGAGCCACATCTCATTGTCATGTTTTCAACAGATTTATCTATATAAACAATAATATTTTATTATTTTCCTCCTAGAATATTATATGAACAACGGTAACAGTAAGTGTCTTAACACTAGAAATGGGATTTTATGCATATTTATTAACTGCAGTTTAGTCTCATATACACCCATTTGGTAGGTTAGCCGCGGAAATGATGTGGTCAAACAGTTCTTCCCATTCAGTGCATTAGTGTGCATGTTGAATCTAAACCATTTATCTCTGCAAAGCAGGGTACTTAAACAGCACTAATAGCATGCAGGATAACACGCTGGACACCTCCACCAGGCTGTGCATTCGTTATGATTTTTCGCCTGCGGGTGTGTTAAAAAGCCATCCTATCAGAGCCAGACAGATAAATGGGAGGCTGAATGTATGCCATGTTGGGGGAAAAAAGGGCACATATTCTCACTGTCTCTGCCACTGTACTGAGGAGGAAACGCAGACACAGTGTAGAAGTCACAGCACACATGTACACACACACACATGCTCATAAACACATGCACACACACACACACACACACACACACACACAAACACACACACACACACACACACACAAACTGCTATGGATTAGATGCATTTCAGACAGGTGTTTTATACAGCTGAATAGCAGTTAATATATAATAATGAATCACTGTTCATTCATTCATTCATTCACCCATTTGCTGATGATGATTACTACAGGTATAGATTGCCATGGTAATATATAGGAGCTTGTTGATTGTGGTATTTGGCGACTAAATGCTGCCTAATATCAAAGTAAAGCAAATAGCATAAAAAGTAGGTAACATGTTCCAATGTTATTCAACAACTCCCATTTAAAGACAATATATGTTAATAGTGACAGCAGTAATGGGGATGATAGTAAGCTTTTTGTTGAGAGAGAATAGTTGAGAATTGAGTTCTGAGTACTGTTGAGAAAGGATCTAATGTAGACAAACATGGTGGACATTAAAGCACAAGCAGCAGCATCCATACCACATTCAGGTCCAGGTGCCCAGGGGGCTGGCGTTTGATTGAAACCGGCAGCCATTTCTCCATCCTGCTTCCATCTCTCTCTCTCCCACTCATTTCCTGTCTAACTTTACTGTCCTATCGCAATTAAAGGGAAAACGCCCCCCTCTCTTACCTATAAAAGACATGGAAAAGAGGTACCATCTTTCCATTTGAAATCTCTATGCTGATTTTGGCAGCTTTTGACTTAACCTTTGCATGCCCACTGAAACCTCATATTAAACCTCACTGAAACCTGATATTACCTCATAATTATTGCCAACTGCAGCTGTCACAATCAGTCATTGTTGTATCGTTGCCATCACACGGATTTTGTTTTGTGACCATGCCTTCTTATGCCTCCCCAACACACTGACAACACATTATTTGCTTTCTGTGCAGAGAAAATATACCATACTGTAAATAATTCATGTATGTATGCCAGCTACACAGCTAACAGCCATGAATGCCATTAATGTACGATCGGAGGTTTGAATCTTGAGTGAGGGAATTTAAATAGATCACACACACACACACACATACACACACTCAAAATTGAAATAGATCACTATGAACAATGTAAATATTATTAATTATTGTGCTGTTATAAAGGCATATAATAATTGTACTATGACATGCAAGTACTTGTTAACAATTCATCTAAAAAGTGTGTCCCCTGTGTGTCCATGCATGTTTACAGTATGTCCCTGATATAATTTGAATTGATGACTTGTTCATGTGTTTGTTCTCTTCTTTATGTTCAACTACTGAGCTTTTAGTGTAGGCTAGTTTAAAAGAGAATATAGACATGATAGAGAAATGGGGGGGGTTAGCAGAGTCTTGCAGAGCATTACCTCAGGAGGGCTTTCATCATGACGCATGAGAAAATAATCACGCTGGAACAGTCAGACTAATTTGCCACTTGCTACACCAACAGTAATGTTTGATACAGTTTGACCAGATGCGTTTACCCTCTCCTCTGATGTGCAGCTCCGCGGCTCCATTATCTGCGCTTCATCTTATCAGATGAGGAGTGTGGACAAATGTATGGATGTGCCCCTTTTTAAGGCACTGTTTTTGAAGGGACACATAACGATAACACAGACGCTCAGCTGGAGGGGAGCGTCCAGTCGGGAGAGGGCCTCAGTAGTGCAGGAACTGTGTCATCACTTGGTCACTCTGTCATCAGCATGCACACTGTCAAAATGCACTAATAAAGCCATGGTAACGGGTGCAGTGGCCGCTGCTGTGACTTACCACGCAAACAAGTGCTATTCGTATTGATGGAAAGCCGTACTCTGAGGAAAAAGGCTCTCACATCTACAGTTTATGCACGCATTTCATGCATTCATGCCTTTCTTTTTTAATTTCGTGTTTATATTTAATATTTTCTAGGATGGCATAAATCTGCTTATTCACATTTGTGAGTATTTATGGAACACCATAACAGTGTGAGATTCCTGTTTATTACTTACTTATTGTCCTATTTAGTATCATTTTGGGAACCAAACCAGGTGTTTCCCCAGATATCTAACGGGCTAAATGCCTTGCTCATATTAACACTCACAGACAGACCCTTACACTTCTTAAACTAGTGAGTTGTGTTTTTATATATTACTTGATAGTTTCTGCACACACTGACATATACAAAAAGACTTTGTACTTTAGGTGTGCCTATTATTTTACGGCACATATTATGCAGCTAGCCCAGTTAAAATGCCACTGAAATGCCCAGTGAAAATGCCATTGATAACTGCTTGTGAGGTGTTTGTTTCACTCTGCCTAACAGCATGTGTGTGTGTGTGTGTGTGTGTATGTGTGTGTGTGTGTGTGTGTGTGTGTGTTTGTATGTTGCTGTTAATCAAAGAAATCCTAGATTATCCAGGGGAAATGTCTGGATCAAAGCAGAGATTTATTGCAAGAACTTGGATTATGGTTAATCAATTTAAATTCATTAGACGATGAATTTGTTGTGAGGGTGCATGACTGTTATGTTTATTGGTTCCTGTGTACAGTCAGCTGTTAATTAGGACATTATAAATGGTGGATGTGACTTCAATGCAAGAATTTGCCAGGCTGACCACAGTCAAAAAAGGCCTCCCAGTTACAACTTTCTAATAAATTAATCATGGTCTGATTTAAATAAATAAATAAATAAACACTAAAACTCCCTCATCTTCATAGTCTGCATTTACAAAGTTTTGGTTCACTGGAGTAGATTCATGTTATCAATGTCATTTCCGCACCAGTGCGTTTTATACATTTAAACTCTTTGATGGAGCTTTTATAAGTAGCCTTTTGCTTTGCAGTTAAAAAGTTCTCTTTTTAAGTTCAGTCATTCCTTGTGTTTGCTGAGATATTTAGCACATTTTGTTTAATGTCTTTCTTATCAGCATCATAATGCTAAATTCCATTACGCATTCTCCTATGTTCTGTCCTTTGGTTGATAATTCCATCTCCCTTGTAGTTCATTATATCTATTTTATGTAAGAAAATGTCAACTTATAAACAAAATGACAGACACTCAATCAATCATAAGGTCCCTTGTTAGCAGAACATCCTAATGAGTTTCACACTCACCTTATTAGTTGTGCTGTATACTGATCACAGAGTCTAATGGAATAGCAAGCAGATTCAGAGTAGCAGATGATGTCTGCTACACAGCATGTAGTATCACAGAGCTAGCTGGGCATTCGGATCCATTACAGTTAGTAGGTCCTGAGATCTCTCCTTTTTTCCCACGCATATATCTCTCACATGAACATTATGGCCCTGACATAGTCTGAGTCACAATTTTTTAAGTCTCACTCACTGCCCATATAAAATGTCTGTGAAAGATGTTGTCCCTGTTGGGTTCTGCTGCATATAACCGCATATTAGGAACAACATAGCATATGCGGAGAATTAGGAAAAACACAAAATCCGATACAGAGCTTACTTAATGAACAACATTTGAATGGACAAAAAAACATGCATCATCCAAGAGAATAACATCAATCATTTATTTATTGATACTTTGGTTTTGAGTAATAACAGTGTCAGTCATCAGATAGAAACTTAGCACTACTGCCCAGCATTGATCAGGGTCCTGTCTGACCCTGCTGCTGCTGCAGGACAGAGAGCCACTGCAGTGGGCATGGGGGGAGCAGCGTGCCTCTACAGAGGATCCAGCAACCAGAGACATGAGGCCAATGAGGCCATGGGCCTGCAACATTGCTTATGGACAGGGCACCACACACACCATAGTGTGGCCCATTCCTTCAGAATCAGCCCCAATAGTCAGCCAAGTTTTTTTTTTAAGAAAGAAAGAAAAAACATTCATACCAATTAAAGCAGGCTTGTGCAGGAGCAGCCAAGCAGTGCAGCTATTCAATTCCATTAAAATGAATGAAGCAACCGCATGCAACGGTGCAGTTAACAGGAATTAAAACTAGAGGCAAGATGACAGATTACATAGGAAATTGAGTGAGGTGTGTGTGTGTGTGTGTGTGTGTGTGTGTGTGTGTGTGTGTGTGTGTGTGTGTGTGTGTGTGTGTGTCTGTGTGTGTGTGTGTGTGTGTGTGTGTGTGTGTGTGTGTACTGTATGTGTGCTAGCACTGTGTGTTTCTATGAACACACTTAGATTAAATTTTTTGTGTGTTAAATTTATGCTTTTGTCCTTCTCCTAAACCAATATGATCTCTGTATTTTAGCACGTCAGTACTTCACTATCACAATCAGAGAAAATTCTGCAGTTATAACAGTAAGTGATTTTAACTGTTCAAAACGATGCCCATTCATCACTAAATATGACTATTCTTGTTCATTCTGAAACTGGTCCTCTGAACACCCACAACTCTTGAATTTACAGAGATTGCCAAACTTC